>NC_073260.2:0-7500 GCF_029289425.2 Pan paniscus
CCCTAACCCTAACCCTAACCCTAACCCTAACCCTAACCCTAACCCTAACCCTAACCCTAACCCTAACCCTAACCCTAACCCTAACCCTAACCCTAACCCTAACCCTAACCCTAACCCTAACCCTAACCCTAACCCTAACCCTAACCCTAACCCTAACCCTAACCCTAACCCTAACCCTAACCCTAACCCTAACCCTAACCCTAACCCTAACCCTAACCCTAACCCTAACCCTAACCCTAACCCTAACCCTAACCCTAACCCTAACCCTAACCCTAACCCTAACCCTAACCCTAACCCTAACCCTAACCCTAACCCTAACCCTAACCCTAACCCTAACCCTAACCCTAACCCTAACCCTAACCCTAACCCTAACCCTAACCCTAACCCTAACCCTAACCCTAACCCTAACCCTAACCCTAACCCTAACCCTAACCCTAACCCTAACCCTAACCCTAACCCTAACCCTAACCCTAACCCTAACCCTAACCCTAACCCTAACCCTAACCCTAACCCTAACCCTAACCCTAACCCTAACCCTAACCCTAACCCTAACCCTAACCCTAACCCTAACCCTAACCTAACCCTAACCCTAACCCTAACCCTAACCCTAACCCTAACCCTAACCCTAACCCTAACCCTAACCCTAACCCTAACCCTAACCCTAACCCTAACCCTAACCCTAACCCTAACCCTAACCCTAACCCTAACCCTAACCCTAACCCTAACCCTAACCCTAACCCTAACCCTAACCCTAACCCTAACCCTAACCCTAACCCTAACCCTAACCCTAACCCTAACCCTAACCCTAACCCTAACCCTAACCCTAACCCTAACCCTAACCCTAACCCTAACCCTAACCCTAACCCTAACCCTAACCCTAACCCTAACCCTAACCCTAACCCTAACCCTAACCCTAACCCTAACCCTAACCCTAACCCTAACCCTAACCCTAACCCTAACCCTAACCCTAACCCTAACCCTAACCCTAACCCTAACCCTAACCCTAACCCTAACCCTAACCCTAACCCTAACCCTAACCCTAACCCTAACCCTAACCCTAACCCTAACCCTAACCCTAACCCTAACCCTAACCCTAACCCTAACCCTAACCCTAACCCTAACCCTAACCCTAACCCTAACCCTAACCCTAACCCTAACCCTAACCCTAACCCTAACCCTAACCCTAACCCTAACCCTAACCCTAACCCTAACCCTAACCCTAACCCTAACCCTAACCCTAACCCTAACCCTAACCCTAACCCTAACCCTAACCCTAACCCTAACCCTAACCCTAACCCTAACCCTAACCCTAACCCTAACCCTAACCCTAACCCTAACCCTAACCCTAACCCTAACCCTAACCCTAACCCTAACCCTAACCCTAACCCTAACCCTAACCCTAACCCTAACCCTAACCCTAACCCTAACCCTAACCCTAACCCTAACCCTAACCCTAACCCTAACCCTAACCCTAACCCTAACCCTAACCCTAACCCTAACCCTAACCCTAACCCTAACCCTAACCCTAACCCTAACCCTAACCCTAACCCTAACCCTAACCCTAACCCTAACCCTAACCCTAACCCTAACCCTAACCCTAACCCTAACCCTAACCCTAACCCTAACCCTAACCCTAACCCTAACCCTAACCCTAACCCTAACCCTAACCCTAACCCTAACCCTAACCCTAACCCTAACCCTAACCCTAACCCTAACCCTAACCCTAACCCTAACCCTAACCCTAACCCTAACCCTAACCCTAACCCTAACCCTAACCCTAACCCTAACCCTAACCCTAACCCTAACCCTAACCCTAACCCTAACCCTAACCCTAACCCTAACCCTAACCCTAACCCTAACCCTAACCCTAACCCTAACCCTAACCCTAACCCTAACCCTAACCCTAACCCTAACCCTAACCCTAACCCTAACCCTAACCCTAACCCTAACCCTAACCCTAACCCTAACCCTAACCCTAACCCTAACCCTAACCCTAACCCTAACCCTAACCCTAACCCTAACCCTAACCCTAACCCTAACCCTAACCCTAACCCTAACCCTAACCCTAACCCTAACCCTAACCCTAACCCTAACCCTAACCCTAACCCTAACCCTAACCCTAACCCTAACCCTAACCCTAACCCTAACCCTAACCCTAACCCTAACCCTAACCCTAACCCTAACCCTAACCCTAACCCTAACCCTAACCCTAACCCTAACCCTAACCCTAACCCTAACCCTAACCCTAACCCTAACCCTAACCCTAACCCTAACCCTAACCCTAACCCTAACCCTAACCCTAACCCTAACCCTAACCCTAACCCTAACCCTAACCCTAACCCTAACCCTAACCCTAACCCTAACCCTAACCCTAACCCTAACCCTAACCCTAACCCTAACCCTAACCCTAACCCTAACCCTAACCCTAACCCTAACCCTAACCCTAACCCTAACCCTAACCCTAACCCTAACCCTAACCCTAACCCTAACCCTAACCCTAACCCTAACCCTAACCCTAACCCTAACCCTAACCCTAACCCTAACCCTAACCCTAACCCTAACCCTAACCCTAACCCTAACCCTAACCCTAACCCTAACCCTAACCCTAACCCTAACCCTAACCCTAACCCTAACCCTAACCCTAACCCTAACCCTAACCCTAACCCTAACCCTAACCCTAACCCTAACCCTAACCCTAACCCTAACCCTAACCCTAACCCTAACCCTAACCCTAACCCTAACCCTAACCCTAACCCTAACCCTAACCCTAACCCTAACCCTAACCCTAACCCTAACCCTAACCCTAACCCTAACCCTAACCCTAACCCTAACCCTAACCCTAACCCTAACCCTAACCCTAACCCTAACCCTAACCCTAACCCTAACCCTAACCCTAACCCTAACCCTAACCCTAACCCTAACCCTAACCCTAACCCTAACCCTAACCCTAACCCTAACCCTAACCCTAACCCTAACCCTAACCCTAACCCTAACCCTAACCCTAACCCTAACCCTAACCCTAACCCTAACCCTAACCCTAACCCTAACCCTAACCCTAACCCTAACCCTAACCCTAACCCTAACCCTAACCCTAACCCTAACCCTAACCCTAACCCTAACCCTAACCCTAACCCTAACCCTAACCCTAACCCTAACCCTAACCCTAACCCTAACCCTAACCCTAACCCTAACCCTAACCCTAACCCTAACCCTAACCCTAACCCTAACCCTAACCCTAACCCTAACCCTAACCCTAACCCTAACCCTAACCCTAACCCTAACCCTAACCCTAACCCTAACCCTAACCCTAACCCTAACCCTAACCCTAACCCTAACCCTAACCCTAACCCTAACCCTAACCCTAACCCTAACCCTAACCCTAACCCTAACCCTAACCCTAACCCTAACCCTAACCCTAACCCTAACCCTAACCCTAACCCTAACCCTAACCCTAACCCTAACCCTAACCCTAACCCTAACCCTAACCCTAACCCTAACCCTAACCCTAACCCTAACCCTAACCCTAACCCTAACCCTAACCCTAACCCTAACCCTAACCCTAACCCTAACCCTAACCCTAACCCTAACCCTAACCCTAACCCTAACCCTAACCCTAACCCTAACCCTAACCCTAACCCTAACCCTAACCCTAACCCTAACCCTAACCCTAACCCTAACCCTAACCCTAACCCTAACCCTAACCCTAACCCTAACCCTAACCCTAACCCTAACCCTAACCCTAACCCTAACCCTAACCCTAACCCTAACCCTAACCCTAACCCTAACCCTAACCCTAACCCTAACCCTAACCCTAACCCTAACCCTAACCCTAACCCTAACCCTAACCCTAACCCTAACCCTAACCCTAACCCTAACCCTAACCCTAACCCTAACCCTAACCCTAACCCTAACCCTAACCCTAACCCTAACCCTAACCCTAACCCTAACCCTAACCCTAACCCTAACCCTAACCCTAACCCTAACCCTAACCCTAACCCTAACCCTAACCCTAACCCTAACCCTAACCCTAACCCTAACCCTAACCCTAACCCTAACCCTAACCCTAACCCTAACCCTAACCCTAACCCTAACCCTAACCCTAACCCTAACCCTAACCCTAACCCTAACCCTAACCCTAACCCTAACCCTAACCCTAACCCTAACCCTAACCCTAACCCTAACCCTAACCCTAACCCTAACCCTAACCCTAACCCTAACCCTAACCCTAACCCTAACCCTAACCCTAACCCTAACCCTAACCCTAACCCTAACCCTAACCCTAACCCTAACCCTAACCCTAACCCTAACCCTAACCCTAACCCTAACCCTAACCCTAACCCTAACCCTAACCCTAACCCTAACCCTAACCCTAACCCTAACCCTAACCCTAACCCTAACCCTAACCCTAACCCTAACCCTAACCCTAACCCTAACCCTAACCCTAACCCTAACCCTAACCCTAACCCTAACCCTAACCCTAACCCTAACCCTAACCCTAACCCTAACCCTAACCCTAACCCTAACCCTAACCCTAACCCTAACCCTAACCCTAACCCTAACCCTAACCCTAACCCTAACCCTAACCCTAACCCTAACCCTAACCCTAACCCTAACCCTAACCCTAACCCTAACCCTAACCCTAACCCTAACCCTAACCCTAACCCTAACCCTAACCCTAACCCTAACCCTAACCCTAACCCTAACCCTAACCCTAACCCTAACCCTAACCCTAACCCTAACCCTAACCCTAACCCTAACCCTAACCCTAACCCTAACCCTAACCCTAACCCTAACCCTAACCCTAACCCTAACCCTAACCCTAACCCTAACCCTAACCCTAACCCTAACCCTAACCCTAACCCTAACCCTAACCCTAACCCTAACCCTAACCCTAACCCTAACCCTAACCCTAACCCTAACCCTAACCCTAACCCTAACCCTAACCCTAACCCTAACCCTAACCCTAACCCTAACCCTAACCCTAACCCTAACCCTAACCCTAACCCTAACCCTAACCCTAACCCTAACCCTAACCCTAACCCTAACCCTAACCCTAACCCTAACCCTAACCCTAACCCTAACCCTAACCCTAACCCTAACCCTAACCCTAACCCTAACCCTAACCCTAACCCTAACCCTAACCCTAACCCTAACCCTAACCCTAACCCTAACCCTAACCCTAACCCTAACCCTAACCCTAACCCTAACCCTAACCCTAACCCTAACCCTAACCCTAACCCTAACCCTAACCCTAACCCTAACCCTAACCCTAACCCTAACCCTAACCCTAACCCTAACCCTAACCCTAACCCTAACCCTAACCCTAACCCTAACCCTAACCCTAACCCTAACCCTAACCCTAACCCTAACCCTAACCCTAACCCTAACCCTAACCCTAACCCTAACCCTAACCCTAACCCTAACCCTAACCCTAACCCTAACCCTAACCCTAACCCTAACCCTAACCCTAACCCTAACCCTAACCCTAACCCTAACCCTAACCCTAACCCTAACCCTAACCCTAACCCTAACCCTAACCCTAACCCTAACCCTAACCCTAACCCTAACCCTAACCCTAACCCTAACCCTAACCCTAACCCTAACCCTAACCCTAACCCTAACCCTAACCCTAACCCTAACCCTAACCCTAACCCTAACCCTAACCCTAACCCTAACCCTAACCCTAACCCTAACCCTAACCCTAACCCTAACCCTAACCCTAACCCTAACCCTAACCCTAACCCTAACCCTAACCCTAACCCTAACCCTAACCCTAACCCTAACCCTAACCCTAACCCTAACCCTAACCCTAACCCTAACCCTAACCCTAACCCTAACCCTAACCCTAACCCTAACCCTAACCCTAACCCTAACCCTAACCCTAACCCTAACCCTAACCCTAACCCTAACCCTAACCCTAACCCTAACCCTAACCCTAACCCTAACCCTAACCCTAACCCTAACCCTAACCCTAACCCTAACCCTAACCCTAACCCTAACCCTAACCCTAACCCTAACCCTAACCCTAACCCTAACCCTAACCCTAACCCTAACCCTAACCCTAACCCTAACCCTAACCCTAACCCTAACCCTAACCCTAACCCTAACCCTAACCCTAACCCTAACCCTAACCCTAACCCTAACCCTAACCCTAACCCTAACCCTAACCCTAACCCTAACCCTAACCCTAACCCTAACCCTAACCCTAACCCTAACCCTAACCCTAACCCTAACCCTAACCCTAACCCTAACCCTAACCCTAACCCTAACCCTAACCCTAACCCTAACCCTAACCCTAACCCTAACCCTAACCCTAACCCTAACCCTAACCCTAACCCTAACCCTAACCCTAACCCTAACCCTAACCCTAACCCTAACCCTAACCCTAACCCTAACCCTAACCCTAACCCTAACCCTAACCCTAACCCTAACCCTAACCCTAACCCTAACCCTAACCCTAACCCTAACCCTAACCCTAACCCTAACCCTAACCCTAACCCTAACCCTAACCCTAACCCTAACCCTAACCCTAACCCTAACCCTAACCCTAACCCTAACCCTAACCCTAACCCTAACCCTAACCCTAACCCTAACCCTAACCCTAACCCTAACCCTAACCCTAACCCTAACCCTAACCCTAACCCTAACCCTAACCCTAACCCTAACCCTAACCCTAACCCTAACCCTAACCCTAACCCTAACCCTAACCCTAACCCTAACCCTAACCCTAACCCTAACCCTAACCCTAACCCTAACCCTAACCCTAACCCTAACCCTAACCCTAACCCTAACCCTAACCCTAACCCTAACCCTAACCCTAACCCTAACCCTAACCCTAACCCTAACCCTAACCCTAACCCTAACCCTAACCCTAACCCTAACCCTAACCCTAACCCTAACCCTAACCCTAACCCTAACCCTAACCCTAACCCTAACCCTAACCCTAACCCTAACCCTAACCCTAACCCTAACCCTAACCCTAACCCTAACCCTAACCCTAACCCTAACCCTAACCCTAACCCTAACCCTAACCCTAACCCTAACCCTAACCCTAACCCTAACCCTAACCCTAACCCTAACCCTAACCCTAACCCTAACCCTAACCCTAACCCTAACCCTAACCCTAACCCTAACCCTAACCCTAACCCTAACCCTAACCCTAACCCTAACCCTAACCCTAACCCTAACCCTAACCCTAACCCTAACCCTAACCCTAACCCTAACCCTAACCCTAACCCTAACCCTAACCCTAACCCTAACCCTAACCCTAACCCTAACCCTAACCCTAACCCTAACCCTAACCCTAACCCTAACCCTAACCCTAACCCTAACCCTAACCCTAACCCTAACCCTAACCCTAACCCTAACCCTAACCCTAACCCTAACCCTAACCCTAACCCTAACCCTAACCCTAACCCTAACCCTAACCCTAACCCTAACCCTAACCCTAACCCTAACCCTAACCCTAACCCTAACCCTAACCCTAACCCTAACCCTAAC
>NC_073260.2:610000-905000 GCF_029289425.2 Pan paniscus
CCACCCTACTCTCTTCCTGACACACTCTCCCTCTCCCAGTTTTGTCCGCCTTCCTTGCCTCCTCTTCTGGGGGAGTTAGATCGAGTTGTAACAAGAACATGCCACTGTCTCACTGGCTGCAGCGTGTGGTCCCCTTACCAGAGGTAAGGAAGAGATGGATCTCCACTCATGTTGTAGACAGAATGTTTATGTCCTCTCCAAATTCTTATGTTGAAACCCTAACCCCTAATGTGATGGTATGTGGAGATGGGCCTTTGGTAGGTAATTACGGTTAGATGAGGTCATGGGGTGGGGCCCTCATTATAGATCTGGTAAGAAAAGAGAGCATTGTCTCTGTCTCCCTCTCTCTCTCTCTCTATGTCATTTCTCTCTCTCTCTATCTCATTTCTCTCTCTCTCTCTCTCCTCTGTCTTTTCCCACCAAGTGAGGATGCGAAGAGAAGGTGGCTGTCTGCAAACCAGGAAGAGAGCCCTCACCAGGAACCCGTCCAGCTGCCACCTTGAACTTGGACTTCCAAGCCTCCAGAACTGTGAGGGATAAATGTATGATTTTAAAGTCGCCCAGTGTGTGGTATTTTGTTTTGACTAATACAACCTGAAAACATTTTCCCCTCACTCCACCTGAGGAATATCTGAGTGGCTTAATGTACTCAGGACACAACAAAGAAATGTCCCATGCACAAGGTGCACCCATGCCTGGGTAAAGCAGCCTGGCACAGAGGGAAGCACACAGGCTCAGGGCTCTGCTATTCATTCTTTGTGTGACCCTGGGCAAGCCATGAATGGAGCTTCAGTCACCCCATTTGTAATGGGATTTAATTGAGCTTGCCCTGCCTCCTTCTGAGGGCTGTAGAGAAAAGATGTCAAAGTATTTTGTAATCTGGCTGGGCGTGGTGGCTCATGCCTGTAATCCCAGCACTTTGGTAGGCTGACGCGAGAGGACTGCTTGAGCCCAAGAGTTTGAGATCAGCCTGGGCAATATTGTGAGATTCCATCTCTACAAAAATAAAATAAAATAGCCAGTCATGGTGTCACACACCTGTAGTCCCAGCTACATGGGAGGCTGAGGCGGGAGGATCACTTGATCTTGGGAGATCGAGGCTGCAGTGAGCTATGATTGTACCACTGCACTCCAGGCTGGGCGACAGAGAGAGACCCTGTCTCAGAAAAAAGAAAAAGTACTTTGTAATCTGTAAGGTTTATTTCAACACACACAAAAAAAGTGTATATGCTCCACGATGCCTGTGAATATACACACACACTACATCATATACCAACCCTGGCTGTGTCTTCTCACAAATGCGCTGCTGGGCACCACCCCCAGTTCTAGAACCTGTGAATATACACACACACCACATCATATACCAAGCCTGGCTGTGTCTTCTCACAAATGCGCTGCTGGGCACCACCCCCAGTTCTAGAACCTGTGAATATACACACACACCACATCATATACCAAGCCTGGCTGTGTCTTCTCACAAATGCGCTGCTGGGCACCACCCCCAGTTCTAGAACCTGTGAATATACACACACACCACATCATATACCAAGCCTGGCTGTGTCTTCTCACAAACGCGCTGCTGGGCACCACCCCCAGTTCTAGAACCTGTGAATATACACACACACCACATCATATACCAAGCCTGGCTGTGTCTTCTCACAAACGCGCTGCTGGGCACCACCCCCAGTTCTAGAACCTGTGAATATACACACACACCACATCATATACCAAGCCGGGCTGTGTCTTCTCACAAACGCGCTGCTGGGCACCACCCCCAGTTCTAGAACCTGTGAATATACACACACACCACATCATATACCAAGCCGGGCTGTGTCTTCTCACAAACGTGCTGCTGGGCACCAACCCTAGTTCTAGAACGTGTGAATATACACACACACCACATCATATACCAAGCCGGGCTGTGTCTTCTCACAAACGCGCTGCTGGGCACCACCCCCAGTTCTAGAACTTGTGAATATACACACACACCACATCATATACCAAGCCTCGCTGTGTCTTCTCACAAACGCGCTGCTGGGCACCACCCCCAGTTCTAGAACCTGTGAATATACACACACACCACATCATATACCAAGCCTGGCTGTGTCTTCTCACAAATGCGCTGCTGGGCACCACCCCCAGTTCTAGAACCTGTGAATATACACACACACCACATCATATACCAAGCCTGGCTGTGTCTTCTCACAAACGCGCTGCTGGGCACCACCCCCAGTTCTAGAACCTGTGAATATACACACACACCACATCATATACCAAGCCTGGCTGTGTCTTCTCACAAATGCGCTGCTGGGCACCACCCCCAGTTCTAGAATCACACCAGCCAGTTCACCCTCCAGATGGTTCACCCTCAACTTCCTAAAAGTTCTTTACCTAATCTACTGACAAGCTCATCCGCTACCTAATTTTAAAGATTTCCTAGGAGCTGCAGTGGGAATCCTGGACCTCAGCCTGGACCAAGACCAGCTGCAGGTCATTCTCATGTGTGGACACGGAAGCCCTGCCTGCCTTTGCTGGCCAGCTGGACTGAGTGGGCCTGGGAAATTAAGTCTGCAGGGTTGGTCCCAGGCAGTCTTGCTGAAGCTTGCCACATCCCCCAGCCTCCTGGATTTGCCAGGATCCAAGAGCATGGACTTTAGGAATTCCTGGTGGAGGAGTGAAGAAAATGTGACAGGGTGTCCTAAGCCCCGATCTACAGGAAGAAAACTGGAAATAAGACTGAGGACTTAGTTTAAGATGTTCCTACTCAGCCTCTAGCTTTTGTGCTACAGTTCTGGGAACAGACTCCTCTCTCCTGAAAACCACTTCCCTCTGCAGCATTAAATTTCACCAAGATGTCTTGCTTGTGGAAAGACTTCCAAGGATGCCTGGAGAGAGGAGGATGGAAATGTCCCGCTCTCTAAACAGATAGACAGATGCAGCCAGACAGAAAATAGTTTATCTTGCTGAGGTTTCTAATTTGAAAGAGGCCTGGGTCTAGAAGTCTACCCAGAGGGCTCTGTGTTGTGCAGGCAAAGATAAGAACCTTCCCTGTGGGAGTTCCAGAGCCAGTTTTCATAAACACCCATCGGTGACTGTGTTCAGAGTGAGTTCACACCATCCTGACCTGCCCTGAGTTAGACCTTACATGGTCTTCCTCCTCTAGGAAGCCTCTGCAGCCCAGGAACCTCCCCTTATCTGAAATGAACAGCATTTGAAGCTTCACCAGACAGACCAGACAGCTTAGCCCTCGTGTTGTGCCACGTGGGTTGTTCTCTGAGAGGCAGGAGAGCATAGTGGTTACTAGGAAGGGGAGGACTTTGGGACTAGACTGCCTCGGCTGGAGTCCTCTTTCTGCTTCATAGCCACGTGATCCTAGGCATGTTACCTGTGCCTCAGTTTTCACTCTATCAATATGTAATAACTGAATCTGTCCTTGTGGTGAGGATTCAGTGAGTTAACATATTTGAAGTGCTTAAAAATGAGGCTTGTGTCCATACATTAATGAGTGAATACACACATGGTGATATGGACATACAGTGGAGTATTAGTCATAAAAAGGAAGGCAGAGCTGATCCATGGCACCATGTGACTGAACCTCAAAAGCATTAGGTTAAGTGGAAGAAGCCAGACACAGGTCACCTATTGTGTAATTCCATTTATAGGAAATATACAGAATATGTAAATCCGTGGAGAAAGAAAGCCAATTTCCAGGGGCTAAGGGGAGGGGAGAATGGGAAGTGGCTGCTTCATGGGTACAAGGTTTCATTTTGAGGTGATGAAAATGTTTTGGAACTACACAGAGATAGTGTTGGCACAACATGGTGAATGTACTGAATGCCACTGATTGTTCACTTTAAAATGGTCAAACCTATGTGAATTTCACCTCCATTAAAAAAAAAAAAAAAGGACCAGATGTGGTTGCTCACACCCATAATCCCAACACTTTGGAAAAAGGTGAAAGATTTTTTTTTTCTTTTTTTTTATATACTTAAGTTCTAGGGTACATGTGCATAATGTGCAGGTTGGATACATAGATATGCGCGTGCCATGTTGGTTTGCTGCACCCATCAACTTGTCATTTACATTAGGTATTTCTCCTAATGCTATCCCTCCCCCAGCCCCCCACCCACTGACAGGCCCCAGTGTGTGATGTTCTCTGCCCCATGTCCAAGCGTTCTCACTGTTCAATTCCCACCTGTGAGTGAGAACATGCAGTGTTTGGTTTTCTGTCTTTGTGATAGTTTGCTCAGAATGATGGTTTCCAGCTTCATCCATGTCCCTGCAAAGGACATTAACTCATCCTTTTTAATGGCTGCATAGTATCCCATGGTATATATGTGCCACATTTTCTTAATCCAGTCTGTCATTAATGGACATTTGGGTTTGTTCAAAGTCTTTGCTATTGTGAATAGTGCCACAATAAACATACATGTGCATGTGTCTTTATAGTAGCACGATTTATAATCCTTTGGGTATATACCCAGTAATGCGATTGCTGGGTCAAATGGTATTTCTAGTTCTAGATCCTTGAGGAATCACCACACTGTCTTCCACAATGGTTGAACTAATTTACACTCCCACCAACAGTGTAAAAGCGTTCCTATTTCTCCACATCCTCTCCAGCATCGGTTGTTTCCTGACTTTTTTTTTTTTTTTTTTTGAGACAGAGTCTTGCTCTGTCACCCAGGCTGGAGTGCAGTGGCGTGATCTCACCTCACTGCAAGCTCCGCCTCCCGGGTTCACGCCATTCTCCTGCCTCAGCCTCCGGAGTAGCTGGGACTACAGGCACCCACCACCAAGCCTGGCTAATTTTGTTTCCTGACTTTTATGATTGCCATTCTAATTGGTGTGAGGTGGTATTTCACTGTGGTTTTGATTTACATTTCTTTGATGGACAAGTGATGATGAGCATTTTTTCATGTGTCTGTTGGCTGCATAAATGTCTTCTTTTGAGAAGTGTCTGTTCATATCCTTTGCCCACTTTTTGAGGGGGTTGTTTGGTTTTTTCTTGTAAATTTGTTTGAGTTCTTTGTAGATTCTGATTATTAGCCCTTTGTCAGATGGTAGATTGCAAAAATTTTCTCCCATTCTGTAGGTTGCCTATTGACTCTGCTGATAGTTTATTTTGCTGTGCAGAAGCTCTTTAGCTGAATTAGATTGCATTTGTCTGTTTTGGCTTTTGTTGCCATTGCTTTTGGTGTTTTAGTCATGAAGTCCTTGCCCATGCCTATGTCCTGAATTGTACTGCCTAGGTTTTCTTCTAGGGTTTTTATGGTCTTAGGTCTAACATTTAAGTCTTTAATCCATCTTGAATTAATTTTTGTATGAGGTGTAAGGAAGGGATCCAATTTCAGCTTCCTGCATATGGCTAGCCAGTTTTCCCAGCACCATTTATTAAATAGGGAATCCTTTCCCTATTTCTTCTTTTTGTCAGGTTTGTCAAGGATCCAATGGTTGTAGATGTGTGGTGTTATTTCTGAGATCTCTGTTCTGTTCTGTTGGTCTATATCTCTGTTTTGGTACCAGTATCATGCTGTTTTGGTTACTGTAGCCTTGTAGTATAGTTTGAAGTCAGTTAGCATTATGCCTCCAGCTTTGTTCTTTTGGCTTAGGATTGTCTTGGCAATGTGGGCTCTTTTTTGGTTCCATATGAACTTTAAAGTAGTTTTTTCCAATTCTGTGAAGAAAGTCACTGGTAGTTTGATGGGGATGGCATTGAATCTATAAATTACCTTTTCATGATATTGATTCTTCCTATCCATGAGCATGGGATGTTCTTCCATTTGTTTGTGTCCTCTTTTATTTCGATGAGCAGTGGTTTGTCGTTCTCCTTGAAGAGGTCCTTCGCATCCCTTGTAAGTTGGATTCCTAGATATTTTATTCTCTTTGTAGCAATTGTGAATGGGAGTTCACTCATGATTTGGCTCTCTGTTTGTCTGTTATTGGTGTATAGGAATGCTTGTGATTTTTGCACATTGATTTTGTATCCTGAGTGTTTGCTGAAGTTGCTTATCAGCTTAAGGAGATTTTGGGCTGAGACGATGGGGTTTTCTAAATATACAGTCATGTCATCTGTGAACAGGAACAATTTGACTTCCTCTTTTACTAATTGAATACCCTTTATTTCTTTCTCTTGCCTGATTGCTCTGGCCAGAACTTCCAACATTATATTGAATAGAAGTGGTGAGAGAGGGCATCCTTGTCCTGTGCTGGTTTTCCAAGAGAATGCTTCCAGTTTTTGCCCATTCAGTATGACATTGGCTGTGGGTTTGTCATAAATAGCTCTTATTATTTTGAGATACATTCCATCAATACCTAGTTTATTGAGAGTTTTTAGCATGAAGGGCTGTTGAATTTTGTAGAAGGCCTTTTCTGCATCTATTGAGATAATCATGTGGTTTTTGTCATTGGTTCTGTTTATGTGATGGATTACATTTATTGATTTGCATATGTTGAACCAGCTTTACATCCTAGGGACGAAGCTGACTTGATCCTGGTGGATAAGCTTTTTGATGTGCTGCTGGATTTGGTTTGCCAGTATTTTATTGAGGATTTTCACATCAATGTTCATCATGGATATTCATCTAAAATTCTCTTTTTTGGTTGTGTCTCTGCCAGGCTTTGGTATCAGGATGATGCTGGCCTCATAAAATGAGTTAGGGAGGATTCCTTCTTTTTCTATTGATTGGAATACTTTCAGAAGGAATGGTACCAGCTCCTCTTTGTACCTCTGGTGGAATTCGGCTGTGAATCCATCTGCTCCTGTACTTTTTTTGGTTGGTAGGCTATTAATTATTGCCTCAATTTCAGAGCCTGTTATTGGTCTATACAGAGATTCAACTTCTCCCTGGTTTAGTCTTGGGAAGGTGTATGTGTCCAGGAATTTATCCATTTCTTCTAGATTTTCTAGTTTATTTGCGTAGAGGTGTTTATAGTATTCTCTGATGGTAGTTTGTATTTCTATCGGATCCGTGGTGATATCCCCTGTATCATTTTTAATTGTGTCTATTTGATTCTTCTCTCTTTTCTTCTTTATTAGTCTTGCTAGCAGTCTATCCATTTTGTTGGTCTTTTCAAAAAACCAGCTCCTGGATTCATTGATTTTTTGAAGGGTTTTTCGTGTCTCCATCTCTTTCAGTTCTGCTCTGATCTCAGTTATTTCTTGCCTTCTGTTAACCTTTGAATTTGTCTGCTCTTGCTTCTCTAGTTCTTTTAATTGTGATGTTAAGGTGTCAATTTTAGATCTTCCCTGCTTTCTCTTGTGGCAGAGTAGAAGGAAGCCCTGGGTTCCTGAAGGCATCATGGAGCCACCACGTCAGCCCCGTGCTGCTGACCTCCTTTCTCCTGTTGTGTGGAGAATACGAACCCTGGTGCTTGAGCTCGCGGTCGGGTTTCTCTTGGCCACAGCTGGAAGTAATCTTAACTGGATGAGCTCCTCAAAGTCTCACTATGTTGCTCAGGCTGGTCTTGAACTCCTGGCCTCAAGCGATCCTCCCACCTTAGCCTCCCAAAGTGTTGGGATTATAGGCATGAGCCACTGCACCTGGCCGACCTGGGAGGCATTTAAAGCAGTGTGTAAAGAGAAATTTATAGCACTAAATGCCCACAAGAGACCTCTGCCTGAGAACGTGGGTTTCAGCCTAAGAGTTGTAATATGTGTGCCCATTCACAGGTGCTGCATCAGAGTCCCAGGTGGGAAGAAGGCAAGCATACACAAAAATGGTAAAAGGCAGAAAGGAGCCCAGTCTCTTTCTTTTTAAGAAGTTTTCCTAAGAATCTCCACCCAGCGACTTGCTCTCACATCTTCTTGGCCAGCACTGGACCACACGACTCCTTCTAGATGCACAGGAGTCCTAGGATTCTATGAGAAAGAAGGGAAGGGTGGGCAAAGGGCAGCCATCTGTGCAGCATCTGCTGGAGACACCTAACCCTTGGTGGAGGGGTTGTGGTGCTGGGAGAAGGCTTTCTGGATGGTGTGACAGCAGAGATAAACTTAAAGGCCAAGTAGGAGTTACCCTGGTGAAGCAGGGCAGGGTTACAAGCATTCCAGCAACATGAAGCAGCAGGAGTGTTTTAATTAAAAGAAGGGAGTTGCTGTAACCAAGTATAAACAAATAAAGGCTTAAACACAATGGAAGTTTATTTCTCACTAAGGGAACATCCAAATCCATGATACTTTAAGTCAGGGACCCAGGATCCTCCCATCTATGGCTCTGCCATCACTAATCTGGGTCTTCCACAATTGCCGTGCTCCTTGGAAGTGGGAAGAGCAGGCGGAGGACACGTGGGAGGTTTTAGGGACAAACCTGGAGGCAGCATGCGTCACTCCCATGCAGAGTCCATTGGCCAATGCTGGCTCCGATGGCCACATCTCACTGCAGGGGCAGCTGGGAAATACAGTCTGGCTATCTACCCAGGAGGAAGAGCAGCCAGTTTCTGCTGCTGATGATCAGGAGGTGGAGAAAATGTTCAGTTGGGCAGGGAGTGGGAATAGACAAGACCACAAGCAGCTTGGTGCCTCTGAAAGGGAGAGGGGTGGAGGGGAGACTAGAGAGGTGGGTAGGAATACTGGATTCCACTGACCACGTGCTGGATGTCATGCTTAGCCCTCCTGCTCTGTGCCAGGTTAGGCACCTGGTGTTTTACATATATTATATTACATTGTATTACAGACAACTCCATAGCAATCCTTTCCTCTCCATTCCATTTCTCTCCACTCCATCCCATCCCATTCCACTCCCTTCATTTCCATTCCAGTCCATTCCATTCCATTCCATTCCATTCCACTCCACTGCACTCCATTCCACTTCACTCCACTCCACTCCACTCTACTGCATAGCACTCCACTCCATTACATTCCACTCCACTCCACTCAAATCCATTCAATTCCATTCCACTAAACTCCTTTCAACTCCACTCCACACTATTCCATTCCCCTCCATTCCACTGCACTCCTCTCCATTACTTTCCATTCACTCCACTCCACTCCATTCCACTCCATTCCTTTCCATTCCTGTCCACTCCATTCCATTCCACTCCACTCCATTCCACTCCATTCCATTCCACTACAATCCATTCTACTCTACTCCATTCCAGTCCACAGTACTCCATTCAATTGCATTTCACTCCACTCCATTCCGTCCCAATCTACTCCATTCCATTGTATTCCACTCCACACCACTCCATTAAATTCCTTTCTATTGCATTCCATTCCGTTCAACTCCATTCCATTCCACTCCGGTCCATTCCATTCCACTCCACTCCACTTCATTCCACTCCATTCCATTAAATTCCACTCCATTCCATTCAACTCCACTCCATTTCACACCACTAAATTCCGCTCTACTCCATTCCACTCCACTCTTTTTCATTCCATTCCATTCCACTCCATTCCATTCCACTCCACTCCACTCCATTACACTCCATTACACTCCATTCCACTCCATTCCATTAAACTCCACTTCATTCCACTCCACTCCATTTCAATCCACTCCACTCCATTCCATTCAATTCCTTGCCACTCCATTCCATATCACTCCACTCAATTCCATTCCACTCCACTCCATTCCAATCCACTACACGCCATTCCATTCCACTCGATTCCATTCCATTACACTCCACTCCATTCCATTACCTTCCATTCGACTCAGTTAAGTTCCACTCCACTCCATTCCATTCCACTCCACTCCATTCTGTTCCAATCTACTCCTTTCCACTCCATTCCACTTCATTCCATTCCACTACTCTCCACTCCACTACACTCCAATCCACTCCTTTCAATTCCACTCCACTCCACTCCATTCCATTCCTCTCCAATCGGCTCCACTCCATTCCATTCCACTCCACTCCATTCCATTCCACTACATTCCACTCCTTTCCATTCCATTCCATTTCACTCCACTCAACTCCACTCAATTCCATTCCATTCCATTCCACTCCACTCCATTCCATTCCAGTCCATTGCACTGCACGCCACTCCACTCCATTCCACTCCACTCCACTCCACTCCATTCCACTCCACTCCAGTCCACACCACGCCATTCCATTGCACTCCATTCCACTCCATTCGACTCCACTCCATTCCTTTACATTCCACTCTACTCTGCTCCGCTACACTCTTTTCCTCTCCACTCCTCTCCACTGCACTCCACTCTACTCCAATTCACACCATTCCATTCCAGTCCACCCCATTCCATTCCAGTCCATTCCACTCCACTCCATTCCATTCCACTACACTCCACTTCACTACATTCCATTCCACTCCACTCCATTCCATTCCACTCCACTCCACTCAGTTCCACTCCATTCCACTGCATTCTACGCCACTCCAGTCCATTTCACTCCACTCCATTCTATTCCACCCCACGCCACTGCACTCCACTTCATTCCACTCCACTCCACTGTACTCCACTCCACTCCATTCTATTCCATTCCACTCCATTCCTTTCCCCTCTAATCCAGTCCACTCTACTCCATTCCACTCCATTCCTTTCCATTCCACTTCACTCCATTCCACTCCACTCCACGCCATTCCATTCCACTCCATTCCATTCCTTTACACTCCACTCCATTCCATTACATTCCATTCTACTCCGTTAAGTTCCACTCCACTCCATTCCATTCCACTCCACTTCATTCCATTACACTCCTCTCCACTCCACTAAACTCCAATCCGCTCCTTTCCATTCCACTCCACTCCATTCCATTCCACTCCAATCTGCTCCATTCCATTCCATTCCACTCCACTCCATTCCATTCCACTACATGCCATTCCTTTCCATTCCATTCCATTCCAATCCATTGCATTAAATTCCATTCCATCCCATTCCATTTCACTCCACTCCACTCCATTCCACTTGACTCCACTCAGCTCCACTCAATTCCATTTGATTCCATTCCACTCCATTCCACTACACTCCATTCCATTCCACTCCACTCCATTCCATTTCACTCCCTTCCACTCCAGTCCACTCCTTTCCACTCTACTCCATTCCATTCTTCTCCAGTTCAGTTCATTTGACTCCATTCCACTCCTCTCCTCTCCATTCCTCTCCACTCCATACCATTCCTCTCCACTCCATTCCGTTCAATTTCGCTCCATTCCATTCCACTCCACTCCTTTCTATTCCACTCCATTCCATTCCACTCTTTTCCATTCCACTCCACTCCATTCCATTCCACACCACTCCACTCCATTCCACTGCATAACTCTCCAGTCCATTCCATTACACTCCATTCCACTGCACTCCAATCTGCTCCACTCCACTCCATTCCATTCCACTCCACTCCATTCCATTCCACTACATTCCATTCCTTTCCATTCCATTCCAATCCATTGCATTAAATTCCATTCCATTCCATTTCACTCCACTCCTCTCCTTTCATTGACTCCACCCAACTGCACTCCATTCCATTCCACTCCATTCCACTACACTCCATTCCATTCCACTCCACTCCATTCCATTTCACTCCCTTCCACTCCACTCCTCTCCTTTACTCTCTACTCCATCCCATTCCTCTCCAGTTCATTGCATTCGACTCCATTCCACTCCTCTCGTCTCCATTCCACTACACTCCACACCAATCCTCTCCAATCCATTCCGTTCAATTTCACTCCATTCGATTCCACTCCACTCCTTTCCATTCAACTCCATTCCACTCCACTCGATTCCACTCCACTCCTTTCCATTCGACTCCATTCCACTCCACTCGATTCCATTCCACACCACTCCACTCCATTCCACTCCATTACGTTCCAGTCCATTCCATTCCACTCCATTCCACTGCACTCCAATCTACTCCACTCCACTCCATTCCATTGACTTCATTCCATTCCATTCCATACACTCCATTTTATTCCACTCCACTGCCTCCGATTCCATTCCATTTGACTCCATTCCATTCCATTCGACTCCATTGCATTCCCCTCCATTCCATTCCATTCCATTCCGCTCAACTCCATTCCATTCTAATCCACTCCATTCCATTCCCCTGCTCTCCATTACCCTGAATTCCATTCCATTCCATTTCACTCCACTCCACTCCACTCAATTCCATTCTATTCCATTCCATTCCATTCCACTCCACTCCACTCCATTCCATCCCATTCCAGTCCATTACACTGCACTCCACTCGACTTCATTCCGCTTCACTCCACCCCCTTACACTCCACTCCATTCGATTGCACTCCATTCCACTCCATTCGACTCCACTCCACTCGATTCTTTTCCATTCCACTCCATTCCACTCCACTACACTCTTTTCCTCTGCACTCCTCTCCACTCCACTCTTCTCCAATCCACACCATTCCATTCCATTCCAGTCCACTCCATTCCTTTCCAGTCCATTCCACTCAAATTCATTCCATTCCACTACACTACACTTGACTCCATTCCATTCCAATCCAGTCCACTCCATTCCTTTCCAGTCCATTCCACTCAAATTCATTCCATTCCACTACACTACACTTGACTCCATTCCATTCCACTCCAGTCCACTCCACTCCATTCCACTCCAATCCATTCCATTTCACTCCAATCCTTTCTATTCCACCCCACGCCACTGCTCTCCACTTCATTCCACTCCATTCCACTCCACTGTACTCCACTCCACTCCATTCCATTCCATTCCACTCCATTCCATTCCATTCCACTCCATTCCATTCCTCTCCAATCCATTCTACTCTACTCCATTCCACTCCATTCCATTCCACTTCACTCCACTCCATTTGACTCCACTACATTCCACTCCACTGTACTCCATACCACTCCACTCCACTGTGTTCCACTCCACTCTATTCCATTCCGCTCCAATCCATTCCACTCCATTCCTCTCTGTTCCATGCAACTCCACTCCATTCCACCCAATTCCATTCCACTCCACTCCACTCCATTCCATTCCACTCCACTCCTCTCCATTCCACTCCACTCCTCTCCATTCCACTCCAGTCCACTCCATTCCACTCAACTCCATTTTATTCCACTCCACTGCCGCCCACTCCATTTCATTTGACTCCATTCCATTCCATTAAATTTTATTCCATTCCATTCCATTCCACTCCACTACTCTCCATTCCAATCCACTCCATTCCACTCAAGTTCATTCTATTCCCTTCCATTCCACTCCATTGCATTCCAATCCACTCCATTCCATTCCCCTGCTCTCCATTCCACTCAATTCCATTAAACTCCACTCCACTCCACTTCATTCCATTCTATTCCATTCCATTCCTCTCCATTCCAATCCATTCCATTCCATTCCATTCCACTCCTCTCAAATCCATTCCATTCCACATCAATCTACTCCACTCCATTCCATTCACTTCCACTCCACTCCACTCCAATCCACTCTACTCGACTCCTCTCCATTCCACTCCTCCATTCCACTCTATTCCTTTCCATTCCACTCAACTCCATTCCATTCCAATCCACGCCACTCTCTTCCACTCCAGTCCATTCCATTCCTCTCCACTCCATTCCATTCAATTCCACTCCATTCCATTCCACTCCACTCCATTCCATTCCACTGCATTCCATTCCACTCCACTCCATTCCCTTCCACTCCACTCCTCCCACTACATTCCACTCCATTCCATTCCATTTCACTCCACTCCACTCAATTTCACTCCATTCTATTCCATTCCACTCCATTGCATTCCAGTCCTCTCCATTGCACTACAGTTCCTTCCACTCCACTCCACACCCCTCCATTCCATTCCACCCACTGCACTCCACTCCACTCGACTCCACCTCTCTCCACTCTACAACATTCTATTCCTTTCCGCTACAGTCCATTCGATTCCACTCCACTCCACTCCACTCCACTCCATTCCATTCCACTCCATTCCATTCCACTCCACTCCTTTCTATTCCACTCCGCTCCATTCCATTCCACTCCATTCTATTCCATTGCATTTCATACCATTCCATACCATTCCTTTCCTTTTAATTCCACTGCACTCCACTGCACTCCTTTCTAAACCACTCCATTCCACTCCACTACATTCGAATCCATTCCATTCCACTCCATTCCATTCCACTAAACTCCATTCCACTCTATTCCTCACCATTCCATTCCACTCCACTCCACTCAACTTCACTCCTATCCACTCCATTCCATTCCATTCCACTCCACTCCACACCACTCCTCTCCATTCCATTCTATTCCACTCCACTCCACTCCTTTCCACTCCACTATATTCCACTCCACTCCACTCGACTCCCCTCCACTCCATTCCACTACACTTCACTCCACTTCACTCCAGTCTTCTCCATTGAATTCCGTTCCATTCCACTCCAGTCCATTCCATTCCACACCACTTCATTCCATTACAATCCATTCGATTCCTTTCAATGCCACTCCAATCCATTCCACTCCACTCCACTCCATTCCAGTTCACCGCATTCCAATCCTCTCCACTGTACTCCACTCCATTCCACTCAATTCCATTCCTCTCCATGGCATTCCATTCCTCTCCATTCCATTCCATGCCACACATTTCAGTTCGATTCCATTCCTCTCCATTCCATTAAATTCCATTCCATTCCATTCCACTCCACTTCACTCCATTCAACTCCAATGCATTCCACTGCACTCCATTCAACTCCATTCAATTCCATTCCATTCGACCCCACTCCATTCCTATCCACTCCACTCCACACCATTCCATTCCATTAAAGTCCAGTCGATTCCATTCCATTACCCAACACTCCATTCCACTACACTCCATTCCACTCTACTCCACTGTACTCCACTCCACTCCAATCCGCTCCACTCAATGCCATTCCACTCTATTCCATTCCAATCCACTCGTCTCCAGTCCACTCCATTCTATTCCTCTCCACTCCATTCTACTCCACTCCACTCCATTCCACTCCACTCACTCCATTCCACTCCACTCCATTCCACTCCACTCCAATCCATTCCATTCCACTCCATTCCCATCCAATCCATTCCACTCCACTCCATTCCACTCCACTCCACTCGATTCCACTCCAGTCCATTCCACTGCACTCCATTCCATGAAATTCCATTTCACTCCATTCCATTCCATATCACTCCATTCCATTCCACTCAATTCCATTCCCTTCAATTCCACTCCACTTATTTCCCCTCCTTTCCACTCCATTCCACTCCACTCCACTCCATCCCTATCCACTCCTCTCCACTCCATTGCATACCACTCCACTCCTTACCACTCCTTTCTTCTCCATTCCACTCCGCTCCCCTCCTTTCCTTTCCAATCCTCTCCAGTCAATTCCATTCCACCCCACTCCATTCCTTTCCACTCCACTCCACTCTATTCCACTGTATTAAACTCCACTCCATTCCATTCCAGTCCATTCCACTAAACTCCACTCTATTCCACTCCACTCCATTCCATTCCACTCCACTCTACTCCACTCCATTCCGCTCATCTCCACTCCACTCTACTCCTTACCACTCCATTCCACTCAACTCCACTCCATTACATTCCACTTCATTCTATTCCAATCCACTCCATTCCTCTGGACTCCACTCCATTTGACTCCACTCCATTCTGCTCCCATCCACTCCATTCCACTCCACTACATTCCATTCCTCTCCACTCCATTCCATTCCATTCCCTTCCTTTCCATTCCATGCCACTCCTTTCCGTTACACCCCACTCCACTGCATTCCACTCCTCTCCATTCCATTCCAATCCACTCCACTCCACTCCAGTGGAGTCAGAATGACAGTTTGGGTGAAGCAGTATGTCCATGTAAAACCACTTTTCCAAACCTTGCAAATCCACAGTGGTGAAATGTGATGCAGTTATGGTCAATGATATTAAGCATAATATTTTTGGTGGGGCATCTGGTAAGAACCTTAAAAGAGAGGAAAAAAGTAGTTAAGAGGCATTGTCCATTAGCCTTTGCCTTTCTGCTATCTTCTGCATGAAGCATGGTCAAAATGTTGGAGTCAATGCAGCCATCTTGCAAACATTCAGCAAAAGCACAGTCTAGGAATGTATTAAAAAAAAGACTAGAAATTGCCTCATACTTGATATCATTGTGAAGCTATTATAGCATTCCTTGATTTTATGTTATATAAGAATAATAAACCCTTAATTTATAAAAGGCAACATTTTTCATGTTTTATGTTTCAGCCTATTGTACTTGTGAATAGATTATGTGTTATAGATCAAATGTGATTTAGAAATATAGCCCTTTCTCCAATCTATCATTGATGGGCATTTAGGTTGATTCTGTCTTTTATATTGGGAATAGTGCTGCAATGAACATACGCGTGCATAGAGGATCAGGAAAGATAAACAATGGGTACTAGGCTTAATACCTGGGTGATGAGATAATCTGAACAAACCCCCATGACACAAGTTTAGCTATGTAACAAACCTGTACATGTACCCCTGAACTTAAAAAAAGAAATATGGTCTTTTCTTAAAGTTTTAAAAGTGTTGTTTTCTTTCTTTGTTTTCATTTTCTTTAGTGTCTTCAGTTAAATATGAGGGGCTATCAATTATTTTAGGGCACCTTTATATGAAAGGTTATGATATATTATTAAGTGAAGAAATGTAACTTAATAACTTTAGAAAGAGTATCATTTCAATTTTGAGAACAAACTAAAACCAAAAATTAGATATCTAGAGTCTATTCTGTGCATATTTCTTGAGGTAACAGATCTGACGTTTTATTTTCTTGTGTGTTAAACTTCATCAACTATTTCTGTTTTTATGACTACTTTGTCTCTAGCTCCTTGACCAGAATAGGTAGAAGTAGGTACTCAATAAATACTTGTTGAAAGAATAAAAACATGAATGTATCATTATTATCTACACACACACACACACACATAATACTCTATATTAGGGTGTAAACAATACTTTGGGGGAAGTTACTCAATTTCTTTTAGCTTGCCTGTCTTTTCATATTTTTTAAAATTGAACGAGGTTTATTTCTGTCAGAATAAAATAAATAAAAGAAACTTCATCATTAATGATAAATTAGAAGAAACTGGAAAAATTAGGTGATTCTTTATTCCATGTATTATTGATCTTATAAGAGAAGATTATAATAGTCACCCGCTTTCAGTTTCAGCACTTTAATTTCCTTTATCCTTTTACCAAAATTAATTTTAGATTGATTAAGAGTTAAATGTAAATAATAAAGCAGTTGAAGAGCCAAAAGATAAATGAGAAGATTTTAGAATAAAATAATTTTGTAAGATTTCTGGGTGTAACATTAATATAAAAATTAAACACTTTCTTTAATAAAAATCTAGAAAAGGTGGCGGGTAATAGTGGACTGTACATGCACTGAAGTCTTATCTTTCACTCGAGTATTCTAGAAATGACAATGAAAACATAAAAACAGGCTGGGCACAGTGGCTTATGCCTGTAATCCTAGCACTTTTGTTGGCCAAGGCAGGAGGATTGCTTGAGGCCAAGAGTTCAAGATCCACCTGGCCAACATAGCGAGAACCTGTCTCTTTTTATAAAAAACAAACAGAAAAAAACATAAATACAAGTAAATTAATATAAAACCATGCTTAAACATATTTGATAGGCATATCATTGAAGCAGAGAATGTTTTTGAAAACATAACATTGATGAGATCAGATTGAAAAGACATTCTGAAACCTAGGAGGATTATGACAGAGTGCAACTGTAGGAAGTGGAGAAGGTGCTCTATCCACAGAGATGACACGTGTTTGGAGGAGATGCTGTGGGACCAACAACAGGAAATTAACTGGAATACTGAAGTCGAATGCTGCAGTTTGAAATGAGCATATCAAGCCCTCTCCATGAGACACTGCAACAGAGAAAGGGAAAGTAGCGTCTGTCTCCAAAAAGCAGCAGTGGTGCAGCTTGGATGGCTGACATGCCCAGAACAGGTCCCAAGTAACATCACTAAGCAGCCTTTATCTCTAACTTCCTCTTACTAAAAATAGTGCAGAATATAGAGAACAATAGCTCCCACTCTCTCCCTCATTAATTAGGCATGTAATTAATATATTCAAAAGGATAAGAGGATAGTACATCCATGAAATAAACCAGGTGCTCATGAAAAGGACCAGTATTGAGATATTAGTGATTAAAAACTTAACTGTTAAAGTATAAACTTTAATATGTATGTTAATTTTGTAATAAAGCCAGCTAGAGAGTAACTTATTAGGAAAAGCTGGATGGAAAAAATGCAGATTACATTAGAATAGAAAGTATGAAAAAATGTTAAGAACTATGAGGAACAGATCAAGAACTTTCTAAATCAATTAAATAGGAGAGTAAAGAGGGGGAAATGATAGAATGGAGTGGAAGAAATCCTTAAACAAGAAAGAAAAATTTACAGAAATAAAAAAAAATGAGTTACCAAATTGAACCTGTTCACTAAGAGTGTGATAGGAAAAACAAAAACAAAGCAAATAAAATTGACTTCCAGATCCACTAAGATGAAATAGGGCATTTTTCCTAAGTCCTCCCTTTTACCTCTCAAAAATCCTGAACATAATACAATAAACAAGCATAGGAATACTCTGAAATGTGGAAAGAATACAGTGGACTACTTATAGTCCTCAAGACTTAAGGAACTCCGTGGGTCTCAGTTCTCTGGGTTTCCTTATTGTCTTGCATATATCCAGGACAGATGCTACAAATATTCCAATGCAGAACAGAAAAGAAGCATCCTTCTGTGTCTGTTACCCCATGCAACAATATCAAAAGTTGAAATTATCCCAGTCCAGGGGGAGGGGATAGAGAGGGTTGGGCATAAGAAGTATTTGAAAAGAATGTCAGCTGAAGTAGTCCCAAATGTGGCAAAAGACAAAAACCTACAGATTCAAGAAGATGATCAAATCCAAATAGGAAAATCCAAATAAATGTATGCCAAGACACAACCTAATAAACTACTGAAACCTAAAGACAAAGAAAAAAATTTTAAAGCAAGCAGAGGGAAACAACACATTACTTATAGGGGAATGCCAATTTAAATGACAGTGGATTTTGCCTCTGAAACCATATAGACCAAAACTATTGTGGCGCAACATTTATCAAGTTATTAGAGATATGACAAACCCACAGCCAACATCATACTGAATGGGCAAAAGATGAAGCGTTCCCCTTGAAAACCAGCACAAGAAAAGGATGTCCTCATTCACCACTTTTATTCAACATAGTATTGGAAGTTCTGGCCAGGGCAATCAGGCAAGAGAGAAAAATAAAGTGCATCCAAATGAGAAGAGAGGAAGTCAAACTATCCCTGTTTGCAGATCACATGATCCTATATCTAGAAAACCCCATAGTCTCAGCTCAAAAGCTTCTTAAGCTGATAAACAACTTCAGCAAACTCTCAGGATACAAAATCAAAGTGTGAAAATCACTAGCATTCCTATACACCAACAGTCAAGCCAAGAGCCAAATCAGGAATTCTCATTCACAATTGCCACAAAAAGAATAAAATACCTAGGCATACAGCTAACTAGGGAGGTGAAAGATCTCTACAGGGAGAACTGCAAACCACTGCTCAAAAAAATCAGAGATGACAAAGACCAATGGGAAAACATTCCATGCTCATGAATTCTTCCTAGAATGGATTGATTCTTCCTAGAATCAATGTCATTAAAATGGCCATACTGCCCAAAGCAATTTATAGATTCAATGCTATTCCTATTAAACTACCATTGACATTCTTCACAGAACTAGAAAAAAACTATTTTAAAATTCATATGGAACCAAAAAAGAGCCCGAATAGCCAAGGCAATCCTAAGCAGAAAGAACAATGCTGGAGGCACTATGCTACCCAACTTAAAACTATATTATAGGGCTACAGTAACCAAAACAGTATGGTAATGGTACAAAAACAGATGCATAGACCAATGGAACAGAATAGAGAACCCAGAAATAAGACCACACACCTACAACTATCTAATCTTCAACGAAGGTGACCAAAAAGAAGCAATGGAGAAAAGATTCCCTATTCAATAAATGGTGCTGGGATAACTGGCCAGCCGTATGCAGTATATTGAAACTGGATCCCTTCCAGTTTAATATACAAATATTAACTCAAGATGGATTAAAAGACTTAAATGTAAAACCAAAAAATATAAAAACCCTGGAAGACAACCTAGGCAATAGCATTCAGTACATAGGCATGGGCAAAGGATTCATAATGAAAACACCAAAAGCAATTGCAACAAAAGCAAAAATGGACAAATGGGATCTAATTAAACTGAAAAGCTAAATTAAACTAATTAAGCTAAAGTAAAAAGCTTCTGCACAGCAAAGGAAACTATCAACAGAGTAAACTGACAACCTATAGAATGGGAGTAAACTTTTGCAAACTATGCATCCAACAAAGGTCTAATATTCAGCATCTATAAGGAACTTAAAGTAATTTACAAGAAAAAACCCCATAAAAAAGTGGGCAAAACACATGAACAGACACTTTTCAAAAGAAGACATACACGTGACCAACAATCATATGAAAAAACCTCAACATCACTGATCATTAGAGAAATGAAAATCAAAACCACAATGAGATACCACCTAACACCAGTCAGAATGGTTATTATTGGTTGGTGGGAGTGTAAATTCCTTCAACCATTGTGGAAGACAGTGTGGTGATTCCTCAAAGACCTAAATACAGAAATACCATTTGACTCAGCAATCCTATCACTGGGTATATAACCAAAGGAATATAAATCATTCTATTGTAAAGATACATGCATGCATATGTTCATTGCAGCATTATTCACAAAAGCAAACACACGGAATCAATCTAAATGCTCATCAATCATAGACTGGATAAAGAAAATGTTACATATACACCATGGAAAGCTATGCAGCCATTAAAAAGAACAAGATCATATCCTTTGCAGGGACATGGATGGAGCCGGAAGCCATTATTCTTACCAAGCCAACACAGGAACAGAAAACGAAATACTGCATGTTCTCATTTATAAGTGGCAGCTAAGTGATGAGAAAACTTGGACACATAGCAGGAAACAACAAACACTGGGGCCTTTCGGAGGGTGGAAGGTGGGGAAAGGGAGAGAATCAGGAAAAATAACTCATGGGTACTAGGCTTAGTACCTGGGTGATGAAATAATCTGTACAACAAACCCCCATGACACAAGTTTACCTATGTAAGAAGCCTGCACTTGTACCACTGAACTTAAAAGGTTTAAAAAAAAAAGGAAAGCTTAACTGTAAATTCTATATCTGGTGACAGAATCTTTCAGGAATGAAGGAAAAATAAAGACATTCTTATACAAAGTAAAATGAAGAATTTGTTGCCAACAAATCTATCATTAAAGAATGGGTAAATAAAGTTCTCTCATAAGACAGCTAATAATAAAGACAAAGGTGTCTACACCTTCAGACAGAAGATCAGTATAGGGAAAAATAAAATTACTACAATATACTATACTTCCTATGAGTTTCTTACATAACATTTGATGGCTGAGGCAAAAATTATAATACCAAGTAATGAGGTGTTCAATGTGTGTACAGGAAATATTTAAAATAAATGTACCTTAAAGGTGGAGAGGTAAGAGACATAATTGTAGAAAAGTTCTACAGTTCACTTGAAGTGCTGAAATGTCTATGTCAGTAGACGATGATAAGTACCTTATAATACCTAGAGCTAACACTAAAAAAACTATACAAAGTGATATACTCAAAATCAATGGAAATAAATCTAGCCTAAGTCTAGACAAATAATAAATTGGCAGGTTTAAGCCCTGAAAAAACAATAATTACCTCAGATGTGTATGACCAAAATTCACCAATTTTAAGAAAGATACTGAAATAAATGAAAAAAACATGGTTCAAAAACATATTATCTACAAAAACTCATTTCAAATACAATGACTTAGGTAAATTAAAAGGATAAAAAAATAAAAGTAACAGGATGAAAAAAGATACATGCAAACTTTATACAAAAATCAGGAGTGGCTATATTAATACAAGATAAATAAATTTTGGAGCAAAGAACATGATTAGAGGCACAGAAGGACTCACATAATGATTTTAAAAAGTTAATCCACCAGGAAGACATAATAATCATAAATGAGTATTACCAAAAATTATAGCCGCAAAAAACACAGAAGAAAAATGTCCAGAATTGAGGCCGGGAATGGTGGCTCATGCTTATAATCCCAGCACTTTGGGAAGCCGAGGCAGGTGGATCACCTGAGGTCAGGAGTTTGAGACCAGCCTGGCCAACATGGTAAAACCCCATCTCTACTAAAAATACAAAAAATTAGCCAGGCGTGGTAGCACGTGCCTGTAGTCCCAGCTACTCGGGAGGCTGAAGCAGGAGAATTGCTTGAACCCGTGGGGCAGAGGTTGCAGTGAGCTGAGATCAGGCCACTGCACTACAACCTGAGTGACAAAGTAAGACTCCATCTCAAAACAAAAATCACAAGATAAAAATGTCCAGAATTGAAAGTAGAAATAGAAAAAATCCACAATTATACTTAGGATTTTAACATCCAACTCTCAACAGTTGATAGAAGTAGTACACAGCAAGAATACAGAAAAACTGAACAATGCTATAAACAGGAATTCTCCAAACTCTTGGGAAATCATAAAACACATTTCTACATAATCCATGGGACAAACAGGAGGTCTCAAAGAAAGTAAAAATACGTTTGAACCGAATAAAAAATAAAATAGACTCTACCAAAGTATGTGGGCTACAGCTAAAGAGGTAATTAGAAGAAAATTTATAGCACTAAACACTTATAATAAAAAAGAAATATTCCAATAATCTAAGATCCTATCTCAAAACTAGAAAAAAAGAGCAAAATAACCCAAAGCAAGCAGAAGAAATAAAATAATAAATATAAGAGCGAAACAAATAAAATGAAGAACAAGAAAACAAGAAAAACATAAAAAGTTGGTTCTTTAGAAATCAATGATATTGAAAAATTCTCAATTCACCAATATCAGCAATGAAACTGTGGCTATCACTACAGACCCTGGAACCATTGAAACTCTACACATTCTCTGCTGCTATCCTCAGTTCCCTGGCTTCACTACAAACACTTGTACCTCACATATCATTACCAATGCAGCAGTCAGAATGCCAGCACCCCAGGCATCAGTGCTATTACTGCTCTGGAATACAGAGCCTTATCCCTTCCATGTGTGTCCATGCTTCAAGCCTCAGCTCTGAAGTTACTCCACAAGCACCACTTATTAGACAATGATGTCACTGCTACCATGAGCTAGACCAATGCCATGAGAGAACCCCTCAGGGACAATTTCCTGGTGGGAGTGAAAGAGATCAGGAGCAGCCATTACCACTGAAGACTCAAAACAGCCCTTGTTGCCACCGCAGATATGCACAGTATTGACTGCTGAGGGCACTTGCAATTATCATCAACACTGAACTCAGCTGACATAGTTGCACCATCACTGTTGTCAGAATCGTAGCACCTCACCCAGCAAGTAACCTCACACCCACAAAGGAAGGACTTTCCAAAGCAAATCCAGCCTATAAAATCTGCAAGGGGTGACTATTTCATTAAATGCTCAAATATCACATAAGGAAACAAGAAACATAAAAAAGCAAGGAGACATATCACCATCAAAAGATTACAATAATTTACCAGTAGCTGACCACAAAGAAATGGAGATATATGAATGGCATGACAAAGAAACCGAGTGACTTCAAGAAAATACAAACAATGCAATAAAAATCAGGAAAATAATAATCAAATAAAATTAGAAATTCAACAGAGACATTGAAGTCATAAAAGAAGAAATATTTGAGCTGAAGGGTACAATGAATGAAATGAAAAATGCAATACAGAGTATCAACAGCAGACTTATTTAAACAGAAGAAAGAATCTGTGAACTTAGAGTTTAATTAAAAATATACAGAGGGGAAAAATGAAAAGGAATGAAGAAAGCTTATGGAATTTGTGGGACAGCATCAAAAGAGCAAATACTCAAAATATAAGATTCAAGAAAGAGAAGACAGATGAAGGAGAAGAAAACTTATTTTAAAAAATGATAGCAGAAGACTTTCCAAATCTGGGGAAAGATATAAATATTCAGGTACAATAAGATCCAAGGTCTCCATTCAGATTCAATCAAACTACGCTGACATAATCAAACTGTCAAAAATCAAAGGGGGAAGAGAAATCAAAGACAAAAGTTTCCTGAAACCAGCAAGAAGAAAGAAGCATATCAAATATCAAATATAAGGGGATTTAAATAAGGTTATTACTAGATTTCTCAGCAGAAACCTTGCAGACCAAGAAAAAGTAGCATTTTTTTTATTCAAAGTGCTGAAAGAAAATAAAAAAACTACCAATCAAGAATACATTGCCTGGCAAAGCTATACTTCAGAAATGAAGGAGAATAAGGATTTTCTCAGAAAAAAAAAAGCGGAGGAAGTTCATCACCACTAGACCTGCCTTACAAGAAATGGTAAGCTGAAAGAACAGGATGCTAATTATTAACATGAAAACATATGAAAGTATAAAACTCATTGGTAAGAGTAAGTACATAGCCAAATTCAAAATATTCTAATACTGAAATGGTGGTATGCAAATCACATATACTTAGTATGAAGGCTAAAAAATAAAACTATTAAAAATAATTATAGTTACAATAATTTGTTAAGGAATACACAATATAAACAGATGCAAATTGTGACATCAGCAACATAAAAAATGGGGGTGGAATAAGAGTATAGAGTCTTTAATGTGGTCAGAATTAAGTTGCTATCAGTTTAAAATAGCCTGTTATAAGTGTATTTTATATAAGCCTCATAGTAACCACAAGAAAAATCTATATCAAATACAGAAAAGATCTTTTTAAAAAAGGTTTTAGGCCAGGCGTGGTGGCTTATGCCTGAAATCTCAGCACTTTGGGAGGCCAAGACAGGTGGATCACCTGAGGTCAGGAGTCCAAGACCAGTCTGGCCAACATGGTGAAACCCCGTCTCTACCAAAAAATACAAAAATTAGCTGTGCACGGTGGCAGGTGCCTGTATTCCCAGCTATTTGGGAGGCTGAGGCAGGAGAATCGCTTGAACCCAGGAGGTGGAGGTTGCAGTGAGCTGAGATTGCGCCATTGCACTCCAGCCTGGGTGACAAGAGTGAAACTGCATCTCAAAAAAAAAAAAAGGCTTTAAATTATGCCCTATGGATATCAAACTACAAAGGAAGGTAGCAAAATAGCAAGAAAGGAATGAAAGATCTACAAAACAACTAGAAAACAATTAACAATGCAGCAGTAGTCCTAATCTATCAATAATTACATTGAATGTAAATGGATTAAATTATCCAATAAAATCACATAGAGTGGCTAAATGAATTTTTTTTAAAGACCCAACTATATATCTCCTACAAGAGATTCACATCACCTTGAAGGGCACACATAGGTTGAAAGTGAAGAGATGGAAAAATATTCCATGCAAATGGACATCAAAAGAGAGCATGGGTAGGTATACTTACATCAGATAAAATAGATATTAAGCCACAAATTATATAAAGATACAAAGAAGGTTGTTATATAATGACAAGGGGTCAATTTATCAAGAACACATGCCAATTGAAAATATTTATGCATACAACATCAGAACAATTAGATACAGAAAGTGAATATCCATAGATCTGAAGGGAGAAATAGATGGCAATGCAATAATAGTAGGGGACGTCAATATGCCATGTTCAACAACGAACAAATCGTCCAGGCAGAAGATCAGAAAGAGAACAATGGAGTTAAACTACACTTTAGGCCAAATGGACCTAACAGACAGAACAGTAGATCCAAATGCAGCAGAATACACGTTTTTCTGAACTGCTCGTGAATCATTATCCAGCATAAGTCATATGTTAGGCCACAAAACAAGTCTCAACAAATAAGAAGACTGAAATCATATCAACTATTTTTTTCTGACCACATTGGTATGAAACTAGAAATTAATGATTATAGAAATATTGTGAAAATTACATATATGTAGAAATTAAACAACATTCTCCTGAACAACTAATGCATTATAGAATAAATTACAAAGAAAATTTAAAACTATCCACAGACACACAAAAATAGAGACCCAACATACCAAAACTTATGGGGTGTAGCAAAAGCAGTTTTAAGAAGAAAGTTTATACCAACAAATTCCTTCATCCAAAAAAAAAAAAGAAATCTAAATAACAAACCTGCTTTACACATCAAGGAACTAAAAAAAGAACAAACTAAGCCCAAAGTTAGTAGAAGGAAGGAAATAACAAAGATCAGAACAGAAATAAATGAAATAAACACTAGAAGAACAGTAGAAAAGATCAACAAATTAAGTATTAAGTTTTTAAAAAGATAAGTAAAATTGACAAACCTTTAGCCAGACTAAGATAAAAGAGAGAAGACTCAAATAAAATCAGAAATGAAATGGACACATTACAACTAGTACCATGAAAATACAAAGATCTTAAGAGGCTACAATAAACAATTGTACACCAACAAATTGGATAACCTAGAAGAAAAGAATGAGCTCCTAGAAACACGCAACCATCAAGACAGAATCATAAAGAAACAGAACACTTGAACAGATTGATAACAACTAAGGAGGTTGAATCAGTAATAAAAAGTTTACCATCAAAGAAAGGCCGAAAATCACATGGTTTCATGACTGGATTATCCCAGACCCTTAAAAAAGAACTAATATCAATTCTTCTTAAACTCTTACAGAAAATTGAAGAGGAGGGAATACTTCCAAACTCATTTTACAAAGCCAGCATTACCATGATACCAAAGCCAGATAAGGATACTACAAGAAAAGAAAATTACTGGCCAATATCCCTGATAAATATAAATGCAGAAATACTCAAGAAAATACCAGTGTACTGAATTCAGCAGCACATTAAAAAGATTATTCATTATGGTCAAGTGGGACTTGTCCCTGGTATGCAAGGATGGTTCAACATATGTAAGTCAATAACTGCAATGCACCACATTAACAGAATGAAGGACAAAAACCACATGATCATTTCAATAGATGCAAAAAAGTCATTTAACAAAATTCAGCATCTTTTCATGATAAAAATTCTCAACAAATAAATATAGAATGTACCTCAACACAATAAAGGCTTTATATGACAAGATCACAGATATCATACTCAAAGGTGAAAAGTTGAAAGCTTTTCCTCCAAGATCAAGAATAATACAAGAATGCTCATTCTTACCACTTATTTTCAACATAGTTCTGAAAGTCTTAGCCAGAGCAATTAGACAAAAGACAGAAAGAAAGGTCATCCAAATCAGAAAGGAAGAAGTTAATGGTCTCTGCTTCAGAACACATGATCTTGTATAAAGAAAACACTAAAGATTCCACCAAATAAACCTGTTAGAACTAATAAACAAATTCAGTAAAGTTGCAGGTTACAAAATCAACATGCAAAAATCAGCAGAATTTCAGTACAATAAAACAATCTGAAAAAGAAATCAAGAGAAACTATTTACAATTGGTACAAAAAATTATTAGAAATAATTTAACCGAGGATATAAAAGATCTGTTCACAGAAACTTTGAAAACATTGAAGAAATTGGAGACACAAATAAATGTAAAAATATTTCACATTCATGAATTGGAAGAATTAATATTGTTAAAATGTCAAAAGTGGGGGATAAGACAGCCAACCAGACACAGCTGGGAGAAGTGCCTCTCCTACCGAGAGAAACCAAATATTGAGTAAACTATCCCACTTTGAACAGATTTTTTAAGAGAAAAAACTGAAAGTTAATAGAGAGGTGACTCAGATCCAGAGGTGGAAGAGGAAGGAAGCTTGGAACCCTATAGAGTTGCTGAGTGCCAGGACCAGATCCTGGCCCTAAACAGGTGGTAAGGAAGGAGAGAGTGAAGGAACTGCCAGGTGACACACTCCCACCATGGACCTCTGGGATCCTAGCTTTAAGAGATCCCATCAACCACATGAACATTTGAATTGACATGGGGAGCTGCCTGGAGAGTAGGCAGATACAGAGCTCAAGCCTGTGCAGAGCCCAGGTTTTGTGAGTGGGACAGTTGCAACAAAACACAACCATAGGTGCCCATCCACCAAGGCAGGCTCTCCATCTTGCTCAGAGTGGCTCTAGCCCTTGCTGACTGCTGGGCAGGGAGAGAGCAGAGCTAACTTCCTCATGGGACCTGGGTGTGTCTGATCTGTGCACACCACTATCCAACTGATCCCGAGGCTCCACCCTGGCCACTCTTGTGTGCACACAGCACAGCCTCTACTGCTACACCTGAGTACTTTGCCAGTGGCCTGGAAGCACTTTGTCCCCCCTGGCACAAATGGTGCTGGACCACGAGGGGCCACAGAACAAAGCCTTGGGCGTGGTCCCAACTCCCAAATGTTTGAACACACAAGTTGGAATATTGGGCTGAGATCTGTGGCCAGGGCCTGAGTAGGGGAGAAGCTCCCACTCTCAGAACACTGAGAAAAGTGAGGCATGGGTTTCTGGGCTGGTACAGGAGCTCGATGTGCTTCTCTCTACAAGACTGGTGAGGGAAAGGTGTAACCTGTTTGTCAGCCACAACATCTTCCTAAGGGAGCCTTGTGTCCGGGAAAAACTGACAGACCAGTGATCTGGGTGCAGAAGGCTTGAGACAAAACTAGCTGGTTGGGCCAGCTATGGGGCAAATGCTAGAAAGAAACCTGGTCAGGGAGCCTGAGCTGAGTGGTCCCCACAGTCATCTGCTTGGCAAGAAACCCTAGGTCGCAGGTGCTAGACCAGCTGCACACCCACAGCAACACTGCCATGCCTAGGATCCTCTGCCCTTGATCCTGAATCAACAGACCACTTGCAGATATACTTCACAACCCACGCTGACTCTGCCAAGCACAGAGAACCATTGGGCCCCAGGGGAGCTGCAGGTCTCCTGGTCACCTAATCTTTTTTTTTTTTTTTATACTTTAAGTTGTGGGGTACATGTGCACAACGTGCAGGTTAGTTACATATGTATACAGGTGCCATGTTCGTGTGCTGCACCCATTAACTTGTCATTTAACATTAGGTATATCTCCTAATGCTATCCCTCCCCCCTCCCGCCACCCCACAACAGGCCCTGGTGCCATGGAATACTATGCAGCCATAAAAAATGATGAGTTCATGTCCTTTGCAGGGACATGGATGAAGCTGGAAACCATCATTCTCAGCAAACCATCACAAGGACAAAAAACCAAACACTGCATGTTTTCACTCATAGGTGGGAATTGAACAATGAGAACACATGGACACAGGAAGGGGAACATCACACATCGGGACCTAATCTTAAGCTAAGTGTGGCTAAGAGCCTATCTGCTGGCCTTTACTATTAAGCACCGCCCACTGGATTGCAGCCTGAATTACACCGCCAAACAAATACTGTTTCAGCACACACTACCAGTGAAACCCAATGCAGGAACATAGTCAAAAATAAAGACCTGGCATAGAGACTTGGCCCTCTGAAAACACCCAGAAAAAAGCCAGCTATATTCAACATACATCACTGTCAAAATATCAAGGAAAATGAAGAAGAATAAAACAAAAAGTCAAAACCAAATGATAGTAACTTCAAAAAGATAAAGTAACACCAGCTGTCTTAGATCAGAAAGAATCAGCACACATTCTTGCAATTCAAAAAGTCAGAATGTCTCCTTACCTCCAAACAATCATACTAGCTCTCATCAGATTGAAATGGCTGAAATGACAGACATAGAATTCATGATCTGGAAGGTAAGGAAGCTCAACAACATTCAGGAGAAAGTTGAAACCCAGTCCAAGGAAGCCAGTAAAGCAATCCAAGAGTACAGAGATAACATAGCCATTTTAAGGAAGAACCAAAAGAAACTTCTGCAATTGACAAATTCATTATAGGAATTTTGTAATACATTCAGAAGCATTAACAACAGAATAGATCAAGTTGAGGAAAGAATCTCAGAGCTCAAAGATCAGTCCTTTGAATCAACACAGTCAGACAAAACTAAAGAAAAAAAATTAAAAATAAAACCTCTAAAAAATATGGGATTATGTAAAGATACCAAACTTACAACTTATTGGCATTCCTGAAAGAGGAGAAAGAATAAGTAACTTGGAAAACATATTTGAGGATAGTCCATGAAAATTTCCCCAATCTCCCTAGAGAGGCTGACATGCAAATTCAAGAAATGCAAATAACCCCTGTGAGATAACTACAAGATAACTATCCCCAAGACACATAGTCATAAGATTCTCCAAGGTCAACGTGAAAGAAAAAAATCTTAAGGGCAGCTAGAGAAAAGCCTGAGGTCACTTATGAAGGGAAGCTCATCAGACTAACAGCAGACTTCTCAGCAGAAACCTTACAAACCAAGCAAGATTAGGGGCCTATTTTTAGCATCCTTAAAGAAAAGAAATTTCAGTGAAGAGTTCCATATCCTGCAAAACTAAGCTTCATAAAAGAAGGAGAAATAGGCTGGGCATGGTGGCTCACACCTGTAATACCAGCATTTTGGGAGGCTCAGGCAGGAGGATTGCTTGAGCTCAAGAGTTTGAGACCAGCCTGGGCAACATGGCAAAACGCTGTCTCTTCTAAAAATACAAAAATTACCTGGGCAAGACTCCATCACAAACAAACAAACAAACCAAAACTATCAGGTACTATGCTCACTACCTGGGTGACAAAATCATTTTTACACCAAACCCAGTGACAAGCAATTTACCCATGTAACAAACCTGCATGTATATCCCCTGAACCTAAAATAAAAGTTAAAAAAAAAAGAACTTTCATCAACATTTCTTGCAGTGAAGGTATGTTAGTGATGAACATTCTCTGCTTTTATTGCCTGAAAATATCTTTATTTTATATTCATATTTGACATATATTCTCACTGGGCATAAAAATTCTAAATTACAAGTTTTTCCCCTTTTTTCTATTAAAAATTTCATTCCAATATCTTTCATATTGCCTTATTTGTAATGATGCCTTCTATCCTTCTTATCTTTGTTCCATTTATAAGAAGTGTTCCCCAACCCCAGACTGATTAAAAACTTTTTTTAATTAAAAAAGCAAAAGAAAGAAACATTTTTATCTGAAGCTGTCTCAGACTCAGACACCACCCAATCTTCAGATTTCAAATAGCTTATACTCAAACATTTGGTAATATCAGCTCCTTAATGGTCTTCCTGGAGGGCAGATGCATTCTAGAGATGAGAACACGATCCTGATTACGAATGCTACCACCACTACGCACGCACAAAAGTCACTGGTGTGATCCTTTCTCAGAACATTGTGGTAACTTCTGGACATTCTCTGCTGTTATCATTGCTCCTTCCTTCTGGGTTTTTTTCCCCCCTTATATGGGCAGATAATTTTCTCCATTGGAATGAAAAAGTCTTGCTTCATGCTCTTTAACTGTGTGACCTTGGGCATATTACTTTACTTTGGGGCAAACCATTTTCCTTCTTGAGGACCAAATGTGCTCTTTTATAAAATGAGCAGTTAGAATTAGATTGTCTCTCTGGACACGGCTTATGTTGACAACCTGGATCACATTAGAGGATCACACTGAGACCTTTATGTCGGCCTCAGTTTCTCCATCTGTAAAGTAGAGGTTGGGCTTAGATTATAGATGATAAAGACACCAACTTTCCTGGAAAGGATTCTGAACTTAGGCTCAGCCTCAGTAAGAAGGAGTTCTGTGATTAAACAGGGATGTCCACACATCAGCAACAGAAATGGGCAGGTCAACCATGTATGCTGTGCCTCAGTGAAGATTTTATGCTATGCTGTGCATTCGATATCCATTCTCTATATTTGATATCCAATCTAAGATTATCTAGAAGGTCCTTTCCAAGACACTGGTGAGATACATCTGTATAAATATATAACTCAGGATAAAAGCAACTTTTAACATTTAGCGTGTGCCTCTGCTTCTGATCTGATTACAGCCCACAGAGAAATATAAACAATACACAATACAGGCTAATGAAGAAGGGTGATACGATTTTTTTTTTTTTTTTTGAGACGGAGTTTCACTCTTGTCACCCAGGCTGGAGTGCAATGGTGCAATCTTGGCTCACTGCAACCTTTGCCTCCCGGTTCAAGCGATTCTCCTGCCTCAGCCTCCTGAGTAGATGGGATTGGAGGCGCCCACCACCACGCCCGGCTAATTTTTGTATTTTTTAGTAGAGACAGGGTTTCACCATGTTGTCCAGGCTGGTCTCGAACTCCTGACCTCAGGTGATCCGCCAGCCTCAGCCTCCCAAAGTGCTAGGATTACAGGTGTGAGCCACTGCGACCGGCCAAGGGTGGTAAGATTTTAAAAATTTATTTAAAATACAGAAATTTCAAAAAAAGAGAAGTGCAGTGATAGCAAAATTGATGCAAACTGTGCAAGCATGAAATCTATTTTATAGCTGAATCTACTTTTCTTGGTCCCGAGATTCTATTTCCATTGGTTTTCAAATAGTTAATTCTATTGATTTTTCAGGGAGATTACTAAAATCACTAATAATTATTTTCTTAGTGACACAAAATCTAAAAAGCACCATATAGAACTTCTCTCTCCATCTCCCCTTATCCTTATGTCACCTTACCCTACCCCAATACTCCAATGGCAGAGTATCTACCCATGGCAGAGTAGAGAATATGTACACTAACAAAACCAGATGCACAGAGGTGGGGTATCCATCTCTGACTTGGCTGAGCTAGTCTAAGGAAGGAAGGCTCTGTGGCCATTGTCCTTGGAAGTCATTCTCACAGGTTGGTGGTATTCTCAAGTAGGTGGTGCTTGACTGGCCCAAGAGCACCCACATGCTGCTATGCATTTTTCTGACAACCTCTTTATGATCTCTGACTTTGGCAGATCATCTTGCATCTCTCAATTGGAGAGTCACTTTTCTTATCTCCACAGAAAATTCTTAATCAAGCTCCTGGTTTTCCTTTATAGCTTCTACTTTTTAAACTCACTTCTCCAACTTCACCGCTACATCTCTGACAGATGAGAACATTAGAGATTCCTTGTTTTTCAAAAACAAAACAAAACTCAGAAAAACTATAAATATACTAAGGGTAAGTCTGTATTATCTCCTGCCAAAATACAGCACCCTGTATTTTTTTAAATTTTTATCTTTTGCAGGTACATAGTAGGTGTCTATATTTGTGGGGTACATGAGATGTTTTGATACAAGCATGCAATGCATAATAACCACATCATGGAAAATGGGGTATCCATCCCCTCAAGCATTTATCCTTTGTGTTACAAATAATCTAATTATACTTTTTTATTATTTTAAAATGTACAATTAAATTATTTTTGACTATAGTCACCTCGTTATGCTATTAAATACCAGGTCTTATTCATTCTTTCTAACTATTTTTTGTACCCAGTAACCATCCTCACCTTCCCACACACGCCCACCACCCTTCCCAGCCTCTGATAACCATCCTTCTACTCTCTATCTCCCTTGAATTCAATAGTTTTGATTTTTAGATTTCACAAATAAGTGAGAACATGCAATATTTGTCTTTATGTTCCTGGCTTATTTCACTTAGCATAATGGCCTCCAGTTCCATCCATGTTATTGCAAATGACAGCATCTCTTTCTTTTTTATGGCTGAATAATACTCCACTGTGTATAAGTTCCACATTTTCTTTATCCACTCATTTGTTGATCGACACTTACATTGCTTCTAAATCTTGGCTATTGTGAATAGTGCTGCAACAAGCACAGGTGTGAAGATATCTATTCAATATTCTTATTTCCTTTTGGAGGGGAGTGTGTACCTAGCAGTGGGATTGCTGGATTGTATGGTAACTCTATTTTCATTTTTTTAGGAACCTCCAAACTGTTCTCCATAGTGGTTGTACTATCTTACGTTCACACCAGTAGCATACAAGGGTTTCCCTTTCTCCAAATCCTTGCCAGCATTTGCTATTGCCTGTCTTTTGGATAAAAGCCATTTTAACTGGAGTGAGATGATATTTCATTGTAGCTTGATTTGCATTTCTCTGATGATCAGTGATTTTGAGCACCTTTTCATCTGCCTGTTTGCCATTTGTATGTCTTCTTTTCAGAATATCTATTCAGATACTTTGCCCATTTTTAAGTTGGATCATTAGATTTTTTTCCTATAGAATTGTTTGAGCTCTTTATATTTCCTGTTATTAATCCCTTGTCAGAAGGGTCGTTTGCAAATATTTTCTCCCATTCTGTGGGTTGTCTTTTCACTTCGTTGATTGTGTGCTTTGCTGTGCAGAAGCTTTTTAACTTGATGTGATCCCATTTGTCCATTTTTGCTTTGATTGCCTTTGTTTGTGGGTTGCTACTCAAGAAATTTTTGCCCAAACATCCTGGAGAGATTCCCCAGTTTCTTATAGTAGTTTCATAGTTTGAGATCTTAGCTTTAAGTCTTTAATCCATTTGATTTAATGTTTTGTATATGGTGAGAGACAGAGGTCTAGTTTCATTATTCTGCATATGGATATCCAGTTTTCCCAGCACCATTTTTTAAAGAGACTGTTTTTCCCCCAAAGTATGTTCTTGGCAACTTTGTCAAAAATGAGTTTACTGTAGATGTGTGGACTTGTTTCTGTGTTCTCTATTCTTTTCCATTGCTCTATGTGTCTGTTTTTATACTAGTACCATGCTGTTTTGGTTACTATAGCTTTGTAGTATAATTTGAAGTGAGGTAATGTGATTCCTCTAGTTTTGTTCTTTTTGCTTAGGATGGCTTTGGCCATCCTGCATTTTTAACCCTTTTCCCATTTTCACCCAGAATACTCGCTGGTGGCACTTGCAGCTGCAGGGTTTACCCTGAGATAACTTTGCCACAAAATATCTCACCTTTATTATTATTTTCACATCGTTCTAATATATCGACTTTGAAAACACAAATCATCATTCTATTTATAGCATCTTGTTGTTAGCAGTGGTATTTCCATTTACAAAATATAGAAATTCTTGATCGCTGAAAATGTCAAATTCTAGAAAGCGTAGCATTCCCACGTTAACATTGTTCTCAAACAGTTTTTGGCCAAAGAGTCATTTAATGAATCCGGTTTTTTCCAAAATAGATGATTCTGATTATTCAGATGATTCTGATGTTAGTTCTGTTTAAAAATAATTCCAAGAACAGTTTGTATATTGTATTTTCACACTGAAAATCAGTCAGCCTCCAGAGCATGTTAATGTAAAATTAAATGAACACAGGCAGTGAGCTACAGTTTTTTTTCTAAACAGTGCAGCTGTTTAGAAAATTTTTAAAAAATTTTCCTGATTTCCTTGGTATCTAGTGGTATTAAACATATGTGGGAGAAATACAGCTCAGCAAACTCTTCCAGGAGATAAAATGCTGATCACTCCTACTGGGCAATTTCACAAATGTCTCCTATATTTTTCTCCTTTGGTAGTGGGGATGGGGGGCATAATGTTACATTGGGCCTCTCTCCTCTCTCTCTTTCTCTCTCCCTCTCCTTTTAAAATGTTTCCTCTCTCTCAATATTTCATTTCTTATTTGTATTTCTGAATGAGGGAAAAGAGTTGATGGGACAGTGGAACGGGAAAAAGAAGAGCACCAATAAAACCTGTTTTCCTGTTTTCACTATTTTCATTCCAAATTCCTTCTGTCTCATAATTGATGGAATCTTATGAACTTATTAGTTAAAAAGTGTCTTTCTTGTTTCACAGGAATTCATATTGGGGTGATCACTCAGAAGAAAAGGTGAATACCGGATGTTGTAAGCTATTGGACTGCCACAAGTGATATCTTTACACACCATTCTGCTGTCATTGGGTATGTACAAAGTGCTGCATACAGACAGAGGAGAAGGACAATTGAGCCCATCTAAAGTTAACAAAAACTTCCTCTTGGGGCTGTTTCTTTCCATCAGACCTTACAGTTCTACGGGATAATAGCTTATCTCATAAGGCCTCAGCTTTCTTTAATAATTTCTAGAAGCAGACATTATTGTGTCATGCACACTCAGTGTTGCAAATTAATGGTCTGGTGATCTGGGTGGCATGGCATTTTCCCCTTCTCTGGTTCATCACCCATGATAGACCAGTAAAGGTGACCACTTAAATTCCTTGCTGTGCAGTGTTCTGTATTCCTCAGGACACAGAGCTTCCTCTCTCCCAGGAGCCATGAATATCCTGATGCTGACCTTCATTATCTGTGGGTTGCTAACTCAGGTGACCAAAGGTAATGGAACCCTATAAAGCAGAGATGATGACTAGGATGAGTTGTTGCCCTTGGGCTCCCCTGGTATCATGATGGGAAGAGAGGGAATCTGTAGGAAAAATCTGGGCCAACAAAGCAGCAGAATGCTCGTATTTTGGCAGCTCCATGCCCCTAGTCTCTGAGAATCTTTCTGTTAGGGGCATCTAGCAAGCTGGGATGTCCTCTGAGGCATTTCTCCAAAGACAAGAATTTCCTTAATGCTCTGAGCCACCCTATCTCTCTCTCTACATAACTATCCAATGTTAGTTCAGCCTCACTTCACTTCCATTTTGATTATTCTGTTGTATCTATTTCATTGTTGTGTCCTATTAGTTCTCCTAGCATCTTGAATTCTTCTTTGCCCGGAGAGTACCTTCAGAGGGAGGCCCTCACTTTCATGTTCTTAGGTACGGTGAACAAGTCCATTGACAGTTTGTAGATTCTGTAGCACTATCATATGGAAGAGACAATATATATGTTTGGGGTAGAAGTGGAAATAAGTGGAGTGAAGACAGGATAGACAGACTAGTGACCAATGGGGAGCTTCTAATTTTAGATGAATAGGAACAGTCTGTTTCCACTATTTAATAATGCTACTTTTGAAAATTGTTAACTTTTTATTAAAAAATAATACTTGCAATTGACTTATGTATCAAGCAATCGATAGATTTATAGGGTTTAAGGAAAAGAAAAATGTTTGTCTGTCCAAGAATACCAGTTCTTCAGTCTTCCCCTTCAGAATCAATCAATGTTACCAATTTCTTATATATCCTAGCAAATACAAATGTATTTATATTTGCATGTGTATACCTTTTAGATTTTTTAAAAATGCAATTGCAAATGCACCATGTGAATTGTTCTGCAATGTACTAGCAATATATTAGAGACATCCATACATAAACCTAGTTCATTATTTTTAATCAATAAGTAAAACTTTGAGGAGGAGCAGATGAATTGCCTCACATTAATTACTCCACTACTGATGAAAAATAGGTCTTTAATTATCAAAAACAATTCAGCAAGAAAAATTTGTAAACAAATGTATGTCTTTTCATTTATGACTGGACACATGGACACACACACACACACACACACACACACACACACAGTCAAACCACCTACCAGAAAAGCTGAACTATTCTTCTCTCCTATCACCAGTTGTAAGAGTGTCAGCTTCCCACACCCTCATCAGTCCTTTCTGTTTTTTCTACTACATTCAGTTTTCTACTACATTCAGTTTTACAGTCTAATATGTGAAAATGATGTCCTGATGTTTGAATTCATGACACTTTAGTTATAAATGAGTTTGAACATCCAGTCCATTAGATTTCTAAACTTTCTTAATTATCTTTATATACTAAGAAATTTGGCTTTTGTTAAATTTGGAGGTGTTATATGTTGCCTAGAAAGGTGCTATTCATGTCTATTAGATGGTTATAACTGTGCCTATGATCTGTTATGTCTTGATTCACATGTTGATGTAATGTGAGTTACAGAATTAATATCTACATTCATTTCTGATTATAAACTGCTGTATTTGTTGAAAATTTGGAAATTTTGAAATTGTAAAGAAGTAAAAAAATTGTAAAGAAGTTAAAAGAGACAAAATATTTTTGATCTATTGTTCTTCCTCAGTTTTCTTATTTGAATAAAAATGTATAGCATACTTATAAATTTTCTATTATACTATTAGTATTTTCCCATTTACTAAATATTTTCAAAAACTGTATTTCCAATGACTGTATAAATTTTATAGAATGGATACTGTTTAAATTACTTAGCCAAATTGTTTTTGCATAAATAAGTGCATTTACATTTTATAGACAAGGATGGCTAGTATAACCTTTCTTATACATAAATCATTCAGCATAAAATTCCTGGAGATGTACTTTTTTCTGTCTGCTTCATGTATTATCAATTTCTGAATACTTGCCAAGTCCTAAAAATGAAATATTATATATAAATATTTAATTTTTATTTATGTCTGTGAGTAATGGGGAAGTCGAACTTCAAATACATGCTTAATGTATATTTAACTTTTCTACAAATTGTCCATGTCTCTCTTTCCCTTTTATTTTGGAGAGGTAGTTTTCATTTCTTTTGATTTAGAGATTTTCATTTTTGTGTTCTCTTATAGGTTTTGTTTTGAAATTTAGCTATTTAGTCTCTCTGGGCTTTATATTATGTGTTTTCAAGTGAGATAGCACCTGATGGCTTGTGAAGCAACTTTTTACCAAGCCAAGCTATCGGTGGACTGCTATCCATAGATATATTTTAAGTTGATGCTAGCTGATTATATATCTGGTATGTTTTAGAAAGAACTCCACACATGGGATAATGTTTTGGCTAGATGGCTCCCCTACTTAGAAACATACAATTGCTAGTCATATTTCTAATTTTAGGATTTTGAGATACTGGTGATGAAGATCACATGTCCTAACAACATAATAGTTCCAGACTGAAGTTCTTTGAAAAAAATGACTGTTGTCACTCTAGAAAAAAAATTATGAATTTTTCCCAATTGCCATCATTCTACTGCTAAAACCAAATTCTTGGAATTATCTTTGATTTTTCTATATCCTATGACACTCATATCTATCAGGAAGTCTATTACATCTGCCTGCAAATTATATCCAGAATGCAATTATTCTCGTCACCTCCATTGCTACCACTCTGATTCTAGTCACCATCATCTCTCACCTGTGTTATTGCCATAGCTTCCTCATGATATCTGTCCTTCTGCTCTTCCCTTCCACCATCTTGTGAAGACACACAGTGCATGATCCGCTTACACTGGAAGTCAGATCACGTACTTTTGCTCAAAACTCTGCTATGGCCCCCTCTATACTCAGAGCGGTAACAAGAGTCCATACAGTGGCTCACCTGGCCCTGCAGGATCTGGCCCTTATGACCTCTCTCACCTCATCTCCTACTATTATAGTCCTTGTTCACTCCACTACAGCCACACAGGCCCCAGTGCTCTTCCCCAAACATATCAGACTTACTCAGCCCATAGAGCTTTGTTTGTTTCCTCTGCCTAGAATGTACTTGCCTCAGATACTGGTGTGACTAATTCCTTTACCTCCTTCAAGCTGTTTAATCATCACCTTGTTACACAGGCTTGTGCAACTCCTGTTTATGAATCTTCTATTACCCTTAAATCTATTCTCCCTTCTTTCTGCAAACCATTTGTCACCTTTTCATCTACAAAATAATGTACTTTTTTATTAAGGTAAAATATACATTTAAAAATTACCATCCTTACCATGTTTTTACCATATTTTTATGTATACTTGTTGGCTGTTTGTATGTCTTCTGTTGAGAAATGTCTATTCAAATCTTTTGCCTGTTTTAAAATCAGATTGTTTTTGTTTGCAATGGAGTTTTTTGAGCTCCTTATATTAATATACTTTTGGTTGTTAATTCCTCATCAGATGGATAGCTTGCAAATATTTTCTCCTACTCTGTGGGCTACATCTTCACTTTGTTGATTATTTCCTTTGCTGTGCACAAGCTTTTTAGTTTGATGTAATCCTAATTGCCTATTTTTGCTTTGGTTGCCCGTGCTTTTGAGGTCTTACCCAAGAAATCTTTGCCAAGACCAACGTCCTGAAGTGTTTCCCTAATGTTTTCTTCAGGTAGTTCCATAGTTTCAGGTCTTAGATTTAAGTCTGTAAACCATACAGTCTAGCAGGGAGTGCATTTACTTTTTATTATCTGTCTCCCTCTGCTAGAAAGTCAGCTCCATGTGATTTTTGTCTGTTTAGTTCACAGATGTACCTCAAGGGCCCAGGATGGTGCCTGCGCCATAGTAGGGGCCCAAAACTTTGATGACTGTGTGACTACAGCCTAATTTAAGAATGGAGGGGATAATTTAAAAGCAGTAGAAAGGAATGTAAGTGAGAAACAATTTTGAAGAATAATTGACAGAACAAGGCGATTCAAAGACAAAGGAGAAGAAGAGAGCCAAGATGACATATTTCAAGTATGGATAATGCTGGAGGAAAAAAATTAAGATATAAATCTTTGTAGATGTGAGGAACGAAGAAGCAAGGTTAGAGTCTGTCTTGCACAAAAGAAGTGGAAGGTCTAGACTTGAAACTTATAGAAAATTCCACGAAGTACAAAGTAAAATCGAGCCAGTAAAATAACAAAGATAGAATAAATGACTCTAGAAGAGTGAAGGTAGAATAAATAATTGGTGAAGTTGGACTAGAGCCAACATTTCCCAGAGGATAAAATATAAACCAAATTATTGTGAGCCTAATATATACATACATACATACATCTATATATGTTTTATATATATTATCACATTCAGTTCAAATGAGGTTGTTTAGAAAATTACTTGCTCTTCTGCACATATACCAGGCTTCCTCCTCCATAGAGCCTTATCTCTAGCGGCTTCCTCTGCCTAGAATACACTTATCTAGGTACTCCTTGGGCAATTGTCTTGAGAAAGATGATCATGCCGTTTACTGCTTGATAAATGAACATACAATGCAGCACACTAGTTTCCCTTTAGATTTATATCCTCACCCCTCAAATGAGTAGTCACACTGCTTGGAAATCCTACTGCATTTCTCTTGTAAATGAACCTTCCTTCTTTTTTTTTTTTTTTTTTTTTGAGACAGAGTCTTCCTCTGTCACCAGGCTGGACTGCAGTGGCCCAATCTCGGCTCATTGCAACCGCCAACTCTCTGGTTCAAGTGATTCTCCTGCCTCAGCCTCCCGAGTAGCTGGGATCACAGGCATGTGCCACCACATCCAGCTAATTTTTATATTTTTAGTAGAGACAGGTTTTCACCAGGTTGGCCAGGATGGTCTCGATCTCCTGACCTTGTGATCCACCCGCCTCGGCTTCCCAAAGTGCTGGGATTACAGGTTTCTGCCACCACACCCAGCCATCTTCCCTCTTTTTTAGACAACTATTTTGTCCTGACCTTTATTTGTCTTTTATTTTCCTGTTCCTCTCCTCTACATGGCTCTCCCCCTCAGCTTATCCCATGCCCCATTTATTTAAACAATTCAAATAGGAAGTTTTCACTCATTTCCTCTGTCCCCTTTGCCATAAATGGAGAAACGTGTCTTCTCCATCTAAAGATCAGTCTGCTCTGTGTGAATTTGTGACTGTGCCCTTCTGTCATCTCATCACCCTATTCTATATTAATCTCTCCTTTTCTGCTTTTTTTTTTTTTTTTTTTTTTGAGATGGAGTCTTGCTCTTGTTGCCCAGGCTGGAATGCAGTGGCACGATCTTGGCTTACTGCAACCTTCGCCTCCCGGGTTCAAGTGATTCTCCTGCCTCAGCATCCTGAGTAGCTGGGACTACAGGTGCTCGCCACCTTGCCCAGCTAATTTTTGTATTTTTTAGTAGAGACAGGGTTTCACCATGGCCAGGCTGGTCTCGAACTCCTGAACTCAGGTGATCTGCCCGCCTCGATCTCCCAAAGTGCTGGGATTACATGTGTGAGCCACTGGGCCCAGACTGCTTGTTTCTTTTCTCATTGCTTGCAAGCACCATTTGGTATTTCTCGTTCTTCAAAACAAACCTGAAAGCTTTCCCTTAACCTTACATTGCTCTCTAACAAGTTATTTATTTCTCTGCTTTTCTTTGGAGCTAAACTTCTTAAGAGTTTCATCTACAGGTCCTGCATTCACTTCTCTCTCATTCACATTTTGACCAACTGCAATTTGGTTTCTTTTTTCATACCACTCGGAAGCTGCTCTCCTCAGTATGAAGTTACCTTCATACTACTAAAAGCATGGACATTTTCCTGCCTTCATCTTTTTTTTTAACCTCTCAGCAGTATTTGACTACAAAATGACCACTCTGTCCTTTAAGAAACAGTCTCCTCTCCTGCTTAATGTAGTCACATCTGATACAACTTTCCCCATAACCTTTTATGCATTTTCTGTTTTCATGCATATCAGCCCGACTTGCAACTGTCAGTATCTCCAGTCTTTCAACAACTGCTTGTGAAATACCCCTGTACAGGGCAATCCAGAAATGCCAGAAAATTATCAGCTGTCTCTGGATCATCTGTCAACTACGGGGGAAGCTGGATAAATAGTCCAGGTCCTTTGAGCCTCATGTAGAATAACTTTGAGGCTTGGTAATATTTTTTTTCCTGTGGTAATTCCCTTATTTGCAGTTCAAGGCTATTATGGGAAGAAAACATAAATGGATGTTAGTTCTTCAAGGTTTTTACTGTAACTGTGCACCCTTTCATTCTTCAAGGTTTTTCTGTAACACTGCACCTTCAGGACCTGATGCCCAATTAAACATTTTTTTAAGTTTTTTTTTTTTTAATAAAAACTAAATGCTATTTTTTCTTCTACTTTTAGTTGATGTGTAATAATTATTCATATTTAGAAGATGCAGAGTGATATTTTGATACATGTATACAATGTGTAATGATCAAATCAGGGTAATTAGCATATCTATCACCTCAAACATTTGTCATTTTTTTATATTGGGAACATTCAGAATCGTCTCTTCTAGCTAGTTGAAAATATACAGTAAATGATTGTTAACTACTGTCACCCTACAGTGCTATAGAACAGTGGACCCCTTTTGGCACCAGGGACCAGTTTTGTGGAATACAGTTTTTTCGACGAGGTGAAGGTGGTGGTGGGGATGGTTTCAGGATGAAACTGTTCCACCTCAGGTCATCAGGCATTAGAGTCTCACAACGAACACACATCCTAGATCCCTCACATGCACAGTTCACAATAGGGTTCATGCTCCTATGAGACTCTAATGCCTTGGCTGATCTGACAAGAGGTGGAGCTCAGGTGGTGATGCTTGCACACCTGCTGTTCACCTTTTGCTGTGCAGCCTGGTTCCTAACAGGCCATGGACCAGTACCCATTGGCTGCCCAGGGGTTGGGGACCCCTGCTATAGGATGCTGGAACTTTTTCCTCCTATCTAGGTGTAATTTTCTATCTGTTAACCAACCTCTCTCTATCCTCCTTTCCCTTCCCAGCCTCTAGTAATCATTATTCTACAGTCTACTTCTATGAACTCAACTTTTTTAGCTCCTGCTTATGAATGAAAACATGTGGTATTTATCTTTTTGTGTCTATTTCACATAACGGAATGTAACATGTCCCCCAGGCTCATCCATGAGTCTGAGGCTTATTTGTAGCCTGGCTGCTGGGCTTCCCTGTGGGATTGTCCTCTGAGCAAACAGAACACAGCCATCCTGCTGGCCATCAGTTGATAGATGATCTCATGATAATAACAGGTTATAACTCACCTTTTCTTGGATTTCTTGCTCTCCTGATTTCTACATTTCTCCACTGATTTTTTTTAAGGAGGAATTGTCTCTCAACTAAACTATTATATTCAAATCTTTGCTGGAGCTCTGCTCTGCTGGGGGTCTGCTTTAAGACTCTAGAGTCTTATTCTCCTGTTTTGATCTGACTTATCTTATTGGTCCTTTTAAGTCGTTTCCTCTTATCTGATCTCTTATCTCTTAATATTGAAACTCACTAGAATTTAATTCTAGTCCTCTTTTTTTCTCATATTATTCCAACCCACCATGGTTTACCAATTTCTGTACTTTAAATGCTATCCATAAGCAATCACATTTATTGATTTGCATACATCAAACCAACCTTGCATTACAAGGATAAAGGCTACTTGATCGTAGTGGATAAGCTTTTTGATGTGCTGCTGGATTTAGTTTGCTACTATTTTGTTCAGGATTTTTGCACTGATGTTCATCAAGGATACTGGCCTGAAATTTTTTTTTTCTTGTGTCTCTGCTAGGTTTTGGTCTCAGGATGATGCTGGCCTCATAGAATAAGTTAAAGTTGAGTCCTGCCTTCTCAATTTTGGGTGAATAGTTTCAGTAGGAATGATACCAGCTCTTCTTTGTATATCTGGTAGAATTCAGCTGTGAATTCATCTGGTCCTGGGCTTTTCATTTTCATCCTTTCTTTCTAGGTTTCGTATCAGTCTCAGTATGCTCTCTCTCTCTCTCCGTCCCTCTCTTTTTCTACATTTCTCCTTTTCTCCATACAACTTCTTTGATTGCACATAGCACAATTTTAATATACACCTTTTGTTCTCCTGTTTGTCTCTTTCAATGGCTTTTTGTACTTGACATCATATTAGTCTAGATGTCAGTCAGTGTAAATTTTTGAATGAATGAAAAGTTGTTATGTTGATGCCAGAGTTAAAAATTTGACCTATATTTTATTCTCTACAGGTAGCTTTGAACCCCCAAAATGTTGGAAGAATAATATAGGACATTGCAGAAGACGATGTTTAGATACTGAAAGGTACATACTTCTTTGTAGGAACAAGCTATCATGCTGCATTTATATAATAATATCACATGAATATACTCGACGACCAGCATTTCCTATGATTCACCTAGAGGATATAACATTTGATTATAGTGATGTGGACTCTTTTACTGGTTCCCCAGTATCTATGTTGAATGATCTGATAACATTTGACACAACTAAATTTGGAGAAACCATGACACCTGAGACCAATACTCCTGAGACTACTATGCCACCATCTGAGACCACTACTCCCGAGACTACTATGCCACCATCTGAGACCGCTACTTCCGAGACTATGCCACTGCTTTGTCAGACAGCTCTTACTCATAATTAATTAACATTTACTTCTGGTATGGAAGAACTAGAAATACTGCTGGAAATAATATCCAAAGAGCTCATTCTACCAATCCAATTTCACCAGGAAAATTCCATCAGGGATTGGATGACCATGGGGATGGACATAATTGCTACTACCAACACAACAGCCAAGAGAGTTGCCTTACAATTAGAAATGTGTAGACAGAAATGTATAGAAGATACAAGGATTTTCTTAATTGGACTTAAATTCTTTATCTGTCTTCCTCCGATGTACTCAAATATATGAGCTAATTTTTGTCTTAGGTGAACATTTGTATGTCTATGTATTTTTCCATGCCAAAAACAAAAACGAAGACCATTGTTTGGAGCTGCCTATTATGACTAAGACATGAAGTTTTACTTTAACAGTGCCTGGCCCACTACTATCATATATAGGAGAACATATAAAAGCATATAGAAAGTTCCAGATGAATGTTCCCTTCTCTACCCTCCACCTTTTATTGTAAGTTCTGACCCTAAATACTTTTCTGTGTCATGACGTCAAATTTTGTTTAAGGTTCTAGCTGGTAACTAACAGAGTCAGAAGCTAATTCTTTCATTCAGCACAAGCACTGATCTAACTGGATAGAGATAAAAGTGGGACTTGCCTTGAGAGTACATCATATTAGATTAAAAGCTGCATCTCAAATTCTACTTATCTTTCCAATCTTCTTTCCACTTAGAATTCCAACTTCCAAGTATGGCAGCCTCATAACATGCCTCTTCAGGTCTCTGTGCTGTCCATGAATGTTAGTTGTGTGCAGTGTTTCTATGCTTTCTATGGCTGTACGCATGTGACTGCTGTTTGTATGGCAACAGGTGGGTCAGTAAGTGTCTTCTATGATACTACAGAGAAGCGGTTATTAACTATAAAGTTGATTAGGTTTTTTTTTTTTTTTTTTGAGACAGAGTCTAGCTCTGTCGCCCAAGCTGGAGTGCAGTGGCATGATCTCGGCTCACTGCAAGCTCTGCCTCCTGGGTTCACGCCATTCTCCTGCCTCAGGCTCCCAAGTAACTGGGACTACAGGCACCCACTACCACACCTGGCTAATTTTTTGTATTTTTAGTAGAGAGGGGTTTCACCATGTTAGCCAGGATGGTCTTGATCTCCTGACCTCATGATCCATCTGCCTTGGCCTCCCAAAATGCTGGGATTACAGGTGTGAGCTACCGTGCCCGGCTGATTATTATTTTTTTTAAGTTCCAGGATAGAAGTGTAGAACATGTAGGTTTGTTACATAGGTATACATGTGCCATGATGGTTTGCTGCACCTATCAATGCATCATCTAGGTTTTAAGTCCCGCATGCATTAGCTATTTGTCTTAATGCTCTGCTTCCCCTTCCCCACACACCCTGACTGGCCCCCATGTGTCACGTTCCCCTCCCTGTGTCCATGTGTTCTTGTTGTTCAATTCCCACTTATGAGTGAGAACACGTGGTGTTTGGTTTTCTGTTCCTGTGTTAGTTTACTGAAGATGATGGCTTCGAGCTTCATCCATGTCCCTGCAAAGAGCATGATCTCATTCCTTTTTATGGCTGCATAGTATTCCATGGTGTATATGTACCACATTTTCTTTATGCAGTCTATCATTGATGGGCATTTGGGTTGGTTCCATGTCTTTGCTATTGTAAATAGTGCTGCAGTAAACATACGTGTGCATGTGTCTTTATAATAGAATGATTTATATTCCTTTGGATATATACCCAGTAATGGGATTGCTGGGTCAAATGGTATTTCTGGTTCTACATCCTTGAGGAATTGCCACACTGTCTTCCACAATGGTTGAACTAATTTACATTCCCACCAACAGTGTAAAAGTATTCTTATTTCTCCACAGCCTTGCCAGCATCTATTGTTTCTTGACTTTTTAATAATTGCCATTCTGACTGGCATGAGATAGTATCTCATTGTGGTTTTGATTTGCATTTCTCTAATGATCAGTGATGTTGAGCTTCCTTTCATATGTTTGTTGGCTGCATAAATGTATTCTTTTGAGAAGTGTCTGTTCATATCCTTTGCCCACTTTTTGATGTTTTTTTTTCTTGTAAATTTAAGTTCTTGTAGATTCTGGATATTAGACCTTTGTTAGCTGGGTAGATTGCAAAGCGTTCCTCCCGTTCTGTAGGCTGCATGTTCACCCTGATGATAGTTTCTTTTGCTGTGCAGAAGCTCTTTCATTTAATTAGATCCCATTTGACAATTTTGGCTTTTGTTGCAATTGCTTTTGGTATTTTCTTCATGAAGTCTTTGCCCATGCCTATGTCCTAAATGGTATTGCCTAGGTTTTCTTCTAGGGTTTTTATGGTTTTGGGTATTACATTTAAGTCTTTAATCCATCTTGAGTTAATTTTTGTATAAGGTGTAAAGAAGGGGTCCAGATTCAGTTTTCTCCATATGGCTAGCCAGTTTTCTCAGCACCATTTATTAAATATGGATCAAATTCACACATAACACTATTAACCTTAAATGTAAATGGGCTAAATGCCCCAATTAAAAGACACAGACTGGCAAATTGGATAGAGTCAAGACCCATTGGTGTGCTGTATTCAGGAGACCCATCGCACATGCAAAGACACACATAGGCTCAAAATAAAGGGATGGAGGAAAATTTACCAAGCAGATAGAAAGAACAAAATAGCAGGGGTTGCAATCCCAGTCTCTGACAAAACAGACTTTAAACCAACAAAGATCAAAAAAGACAAGGGCATTACATAATGGTAAAGTGATCAATTCAACAACTAGAGCTAACTATCCTAATATATATGCACCCAATACAGGAGCACTCAGATTCATAAAACAAGTTCTTAGAGGCCTACAAAGAGACTTAGACTCCCACACAATAATAGTGTCACTCAGTGTCAATATTAGACAGATCAATGAGACAGAAAATTAACAAGGATATTGACGACTTGAACTCAGCTCTGGATCAAGTGGACCTAATAGACATCTACAGAACTCTCCACCCCAAATCAACAGAATATACATTCGTCTCAGTGCCACATGACACTTATTCTAAAATCGACCACATAATTGGAAGTAAAACACTCCTCAGGAAATGCAAAAGAACTGATTAGTTATTAATAAATTGGGCTGAGGCTTGGGCGCTACTGAAAGCCACAATATCAGATGCCAGAATGTCTCAAAATCAAAAAGGTTTTTTCCTCTAATTATTTTTTATGTGATCCAAGCCAAGCTGCCAGTGACTATGGCTGTAGTTTGGATGTTGACCATCAGACCACTGACCTTTCAGTAGACCTCATATTCTAATAGGTCTTAGACCGCCAGTTAGGGTGTCCATCATTCAGATTTGACTGGGACTGAGGGGCTTCCCAGAACATGGGAATTAGAGAGCTAAAATCAAGAAAATCCAGAGTAAATTGGGACAAGTTGATCACCCTCACTTCAGTGTACTTCTGTCTAGCAAGCTATTTTTCCATTTTTCATGGCTATACCTCATCACATAGGTCATACATTGGCTTTTCACAGAAACAGTCTAGGGTGCTCTTTTTCCATATTTTTGCCTCAACTGTCATTTCCTGAAACACACTCCTTGAGCATGCAGAGCACCTTCCATTCTACTTTGTATTATTTTCTTCCCATCATTTGAACTCTGAAATCAGTTTGAGTATTTACTTTCTCTCTGATTTTTTTTACTAACTTATGGCCTAACACCCCTGCTATAATGTACATATAGTCCTCATCTCTTGGTCTTGTTGACATATGTGATGGTCCATAATGGGCTGGGCATGTCTTATACTTACTGAGGGAAGCAGCTTTAATACTCCTAGATCTAATGGGCAAGAATATTTAATGCCTTGGTTTTTTCTCTCCCATAAGGCCAGCATACTGGTATGACCTAGTAAAACCTAGGTTGAGTGTCCAGAGAAGCACTGCTGGAATATATTCTGCATTGATTTAGGGATCAATGCTGAGACTTAGGAAAAGAGAGTAAGAAAAAATTTTTAAAGCAATAAATATTTAAAATGAATTTACTGAATTGATAAGAATGGATCCTACTATATGGTTAAATAGTATTACAATGAGGCAATGCGGTCTATTAATAAAACATAGGAGGTGGCACTGTTCTCTCACTTGGAGCTAGGGCACAAAAAACTCTTACAATCTAAGTATTTTTTTCTTATTGGCCCAAATGCGAATGGTGATGTGTGTGATGCCCCTGGTCCCTTTTGTACATGACTTGGCTGTGCTCTCTCTGCCAATGTCTGGCTTCCATTACAGTCAAAGTCATTAGTGTACTAGGATTGGGTTCTATCCAGGCTAAATGAACATAGTAAGATCTTCAGTTCTACCCATAACTGGCGCTACTACGTGCTAAATGATCCATCTATTGCAAGGATGTTACATAAGAAAACAGGGTCTAAAATTTCTCTGGGTCATTGACTCTCAAATCAGCTCAGAATTTATTTAGCTTCCTAAGGATTTCATGTTTGACTAAAACCAGTCCAAATTGATCTCTCAACTCATTAATTCAAGGCCTAGCATTCTAAGGCAAGCATAATGAATAGACCAACCTAGCTGTGTCCATTAATATTCTCATCTTCCTTCTTAAAGAAGAGATCATTTGCAATATTCTTTAGGAAATTCAGAGTGCATACTTTTGGAATGAGATAAAAGAGACATATCTTAAAGTCCAGAGAAGAACAGGAAACCCAGCATTCTCTTTAAAGCAGGGCTTTTGGAATGTATTTTTTTCCCTCTTTAAAAACAGTAAGTTTTTACCATCCACTAAATACAAGTTTATGTCTGATTTTTTTTTGTTTGTTTAACCCTCTTTGATTAATTATTTTTATATAATATTTCATGCCACATTTATTTAAACTAAAAAAGAAGTTAAGTGAATATTGATGGTTTGGTGGTTGCTATCTTACAAAGAAAAATTAATATAAACAGGTGGTATTATCTGATTGAGGCAGGGATAATAAATGACCAAATAACAAGAAAACCCATAATACTTGTCAAAAAGAGGCAGAATTATTTAAATAGAAATGTAAACCCTGGCATATTCATTGCTAACACATATTTATTGAACAAGTACTACGTCCCAGAAATTTTGTTGGACCCTGTAGACGCAAAAAGTAAGGCATAATCCTGACCTCAGTAGTTTACATTTTAGAGTTAAAATATGCATTAGGAAAATATATGCTCATTAGGAAAAAAGAAAATTAAACCCCACCATTGTGTGTCCTATGGCATAGGTGTGCAGTTTTCACCACTGAAACATATAATAGGGACATTAAGCTCAGACTGCTATGGAAAAGGGAGAGTCTTGAGTAAAAAGCAGAATTAACTCAATAAAAAAAGATTATGGGATAGAGGAAGATTTTCTCTGTAGAGCAAAAGATAAAGACAAAATAAGGTGGGAAATAGAATATATACAAATTTAAGAAACTACAAATAATAATTTAATATGGAAGATGTGAGGACAAGAGAAAAAATATGTACAAATATTTTTGTAATTTTAGGTGGAGACAAATTTCTAAAATTCTGCTACCACACCATATTAGGCACCAAAGAATGGAGGGGAAGTACATAGACCTTAGAGCCCAACTGCTGGGGTTCATATCTCAACTAACAAGTGTAGCCTGGATGAATAAACTTCTTATGACATCTACACTTCTTTCTATTTCCTTATGTGAAAATTGGTAATAATAAAACAACTTTTTTTTTGCTGCATGCAATGTTGTTTTGAGGATCAAATGGTTTAATAACTAAAAGTTATCCAGAACAATATCTCATACATAAGTATTTAATAAATGTTAGGTATTACTAATATTAAAACTAGAAATCATGAAAAAATGGATATAATTGTGTATAGCACAAAATCAAATTTTATAGACATGAAACTGTACTGGCATGTACTGATTGCACAGGATGGGATAACTGAAGGGATTCAGGGCAAAAGACTGAGAAGTTGTCTCAAAACAAATTATTTTTCAGAACAGTTTTAGATTTACAGGATATTGAGCAGAAAGTACAGAGTTCCTTTAAAGCCTCTTATCTACACCCTCCCATTCCAGTTTCTCCATGTTGTTAGTATCTTGCCTTATGTGGTCCATTTGGTACAAATGATTAGCCAATACTGATACATTATTATAAATTAAAGTTCACAATTTAGATTAGGTTTCATTCTGTACCTTGTGTGAGTTTTCACACTGTACCATGACATGCATCCATCATTATGATATTATACAGAAACATTTCACTGCCCTAAAAATTATCTGTGCTCCATTTATTTATCCCTCCCTTTTCCTTCCAACCCCTTACTAACTTCTGATTTTTAAAATATTCTCCATAATTTTATCTTTTCTAGAATGTCATAAAATTAAAATAATGCAATGTGTAGACAGATTGGCTTTTCTTACTTAGCAATATGCATTTACAGTTCCCCCAAGTCTTTTTGTGACTTGATAGCTCATTGGTTTTTATCACGAAAAAATATTCCATTTTATGAGTGACCACAGTTTGTTTATCCATTCACATGCTGAAGAACATTTTGGTGGATTCCCAATTTGGGGCATTATAAATAATAATTTATTTTTTAGGAGTGTTTTGGGCACAGAGATGATTTATTATTAAACTCTATTATATACATTATTACATAATTATTACATATTTCAGTTAACACAATAAAAATAAAATATCCAGTCATTAAAAAGGCAATATATGTCTCTGTGTTCATATATATCCTTACATATATGTGTGTATACATATTATGGATTCTTAAAAATATATAAGTATATGTACATGCGTTGTATGTATGTGTACACTTATTGGCATGTAACATTTTCTTGGCATATAGTTAGTGAAGAAAGCCTAGTCGTTACTATAAAAGAGGGTTCATAACCATTACAATTTTTGTAGATACGTAGGTAGAGATACAGGTAGATGGATATGTAGCTAATATCTGAAATTATGTTGACCCAAATGCTTATAATATTTGCCTTGCATTGTAGTTTTAAAATAAATCTTAACTTTCTTCTTTCTTCTTTTATTTGTAGGATGAATTTTCACCAGTAATTATCCTTTACATTTGCAAATAAAATGTATTTTTATTAAAAATATTGAAATGTAAGAGAATAAACTAAGAAAAGAAAGCAGAGAAGATTCCTAAATGGACAAAATATAGAGACTGAAATAATGCTTTTAAATCACAAATTGAATGTTAAATGTTGATGGAGGATGAACCTTCCAGAAAAAAAGTTACATATTAGAATAACATATATAATAACATATATTATATGTAATATGTTATTTTATATAACATATCAAATATATAATATATGATATATAAATAATACATAAAATATTAACAATATAATGAATTGTTTCCATTAGGTTCTTCTGGAAAATAGTTAAAATCTGATAAGGAGTGTAAGATGACTTGAGATAAATCCCGATTGCCAGATCTAAAGCTGATGGCTCTGCCTTCTAATAAACTGAAGAACTTTTCTTGGTTTGTGATTAAGAAGACAAAACATAACCCTGTGAATTGATTTTTAAAGGAATGTGATGTCAGATCTTCACACATTGACTTTGTCACTGATAAGAAAATTTTTATGAGATTTAGTTAATAAATAAATTTTTATAACTCATGTAATTAGGAAAGACATTATATGAAAACAAATAAAATACCTACAGAAAGAGATAAAGGGCAATGAGGTGAAACTACTTGAGCAAAGAAAAGGACAACTTAATGTCTCCCTGACTCAGCTTCTCACATCAGATAGCTTTTTATTTCAGAAAACCTTCTTCCTATACCAGACCATAGAGAAAAATCAGTGTGTCAAGCAGGAATTTTGTTCCTATTTCCATATTGAGACTATGTAGGAAATAAAACATGAATTAATTTGAAATATATTCAAAATAGCATGAACACATTAATCATTTTTAAAAAGAGTTGATGTGAAAAATTAGAATTTTGTAATAAGCCAATGTTGTGGGTTGAATTGTCATAACTCCTAGTAACTCAGAATGTGACCTTATTTGGACATAGGGTCTTTACAGAGGTTAGCAAGTTTAAATGAGGTTAGTAGGGTGACCTCTAATCTGATATAACTGGCATCTTTATACAAAGGGACAATTTGGAGACAGACACACATAGTAGGGAGATGAGAAGACACAGAGAGAAGACGCCTAACTACAAGACAAGGAGAAGGGTCTGGAACAGATCCTTCCCTTCCCTCAGCCCTCAGAAGGAAACAACCCTGCCAACATCTTGATTTTTGACTTCTAGCCTGTAGCACTGTGAGACAATAAATTTTTGTTATATAAGTAACTCAGATTGTGGTACCTCATTTTGACAGCCCTAGCATATTAATACAGCCAATATAAAAATTTACCTTGAAATTTTAAAGGATATAGAGTTTTTTTTTAAAAGGCAAACAACCCCCCCCCAAAACTTTCCACCAGTTCTGAGGCATAATCAGTTTTCAGAAATAGTCTACCAAACATTTTGATTTTTTTAGATATATTATTTTACTTTTTATGCAATTCTCTAAAATATAAAGGCCACTATCCAAGAAAAAAAGGTTAGAAACACAATTAGATAGGAAGATATGGATTATCTGTAACTAATTCCTTACAAATAGGCAAAGCATTTTGAGAAAAAAAATAGCGTTCTATAAGCTGAAGATTACAAACATAAAGAAAAAAAGTACATAACCAAGGGAAACTAACTCCAAAATGTAATATCCTCCCTAGGAAACTAGTAAAACTGTTGTCGCTTTTACATTCTTAGCACATATGTGCCTTTGAGTATTTCCACTGCCTTCCCTCAGGATATATCTCCTTAATAAACCACAACAGATAGCATTAAGTGGATACCAGAGATCTTCAGCAGGCTTCTCTGCATTTTTGAAGTTAGATAATGGCATTTCAAATACACATTGAGTTGCACATTAAATAATTTTTTAAATGTCCATTGACACACACACACACATCCTCAAGTAATTATGAAACAAGCATTTACTAGCTCAAGTCAAAGACAACAAAACACCTCAACTAAAAGGATAAAAGGAACCCCATATTCACAGTAACTGAAATGGGAAAAACAAAGCTGAAATCATTGAACTATATAAAGTGTCATTGATAGGGTTTGGCTGTGTCCCCACCCAAAATCTCACCTTGAATTGTAATTTCCATAATTCCCACATGTCAAGGGAGAGATCAGGTGGAGGTAACTGAATCATACGGGTGGTTTCCCCCATGCTGTTACTGTGATATTGAGTGAGTTCTCACAAGGTCTGACGGTTTTATAAGTGTGTGGTAGTTCCTCCTGGGTTCATTCTACTTCCTGTCGCCTGTGAAGAAGTTGCTTTGCTTCCCCTTTGCTTTCCGCCATGATTGCAAGTTTCCCAAGGCCTCCCCAGCCATGCTCAACTGTGAGTCAATTAAACCTCTTTCCTTTATAAATTACCCAATCTTGGGCAGTTCTTTATAGCAGTGTGAAAATGGACTAATACAGTCATTTCATGAAATTATGGCTGTGGAGTCATAGCATATTTTTGGTAAAAGGTGTCCTTAATCTCATCTCAATGGGATAATATCAACTCAACATTTATTGATTCAGAAAATGCAATTTTTTGCTTAACTCCACACCACTGCCACAGATTTCCTTGTTTGAACTTAGAAATAAGTTATCTGTAGAAGAGACTAAAAGGCATTCATACAAAATCATTTTTAAGAGACTTTCATATACATATGATTGCTATGTAGAACATAAGATGTGTTACCACCAAGGCAGGAGGCTCAATTGAGCCCAGGAGTTTGAGACCAGCCTGGGAAACATGGCCAGACCCCATCTGTACAAAAAATACAAACATTAGCCGGGCATGGTGGTGACCCCCTTTAGTCCCAGCTACTTGGGAGGTTGAGGTGGGAGGATCACTTGAGCTCAGGAAGCGGAGGCTGCAGTGAGCCATGATGGTTCCACTGCACTCCAGCCTGGGTGACAGAGTGAGACCCTGTCTTAAAAAAAAAAAAAAAGAGACCAGAGATCAGGAAGAGCCTAGAAGGTATGGGCCAAGAGCCTAGATTAATGTATTAGAAAGGCATTGGAGAGTTTAAACATGAGAATAATATTCTCTGATTTATGTTTTTAAGATATCGTCTTTGATGTTCTGAGGAGAATGGATTGTAAGGGGGTAAGGAATAGACATCAATTAGAACAGTGTTTTATTCACTGCTCTACGTTCAGTGGTTAGCATAGAACAGGTGCTCAGTATTTGTAAAATCACTAAATGAATGAATTCCTTGATAGCAAGTGGTTTTACGAACAATCTATGGAATTGTATGTTTAAGAACGCGTAGTATTTTTAAGTGTATCAAGCCTATCTCTATATACATTGCATAAGTACCAGGACATCTTTGGTAATGTGGAGAAGTCATTTGAGCAATGCCAATTAACTCTCCTGTTGGCAAAAATATACAAAAGAAAATAAAAACGAAAAACAGGAAGAACATGACCAAAATACAACAGCAATGTACAAGACCTATGAGTCAGAGGGAGCAGCATGTGAATTTTTAAGTGACTATTACACGTCTCTGAAATTATGAGTCTGCTATCTATGTGTCCCTGGGGATAAAACAACTTCTCTGTTAATGATGATTAAAATAGAAAGCATAATTTATCTCATTAAAATTTATTTAACAATCATTCAGCCACTAATATTTTTCAGGGCCTGTAAAAAGATGACTAAAACCCAGTCCCTATAGTCCGCATCTAGCTCAGGTTAGTGACACCTCCAGACCCGGTCACCAGGGGCTCGCCTCCTGTGTCCCAAGCCTTATAAAGTTCACAAGCTTTGAAACATAAGGACTTTAAAAGATGGTCTTGTGAGAAAGTTATGGAACCACTTAGCAACCTATTGAACCAAAAGAAAATGCCGGAGAGCAGAAGTGTACCTCCCCCGGCAGTAGGATGGGGGGGACTGGGTGAGGAAAATGAAGATGAGTGGGGAGGTGTTAAGAATGGCCAGAGAGAGGATGACGATGTCTTTTACATCCAACCACCCCAAATCCCCCAGTGCAGGTATCTAAGCCGGCCATCTCCCAAGATCATCCTGTTTCTGCCCTCCCCTCAGGCCCGGTGGCAGTTGTTTGGGAGGCATTTAGAATTGCCTGGAAAACCTGTTTAAAAAGGGAAGTTGGAAGGATGGAAAAAGACCTGGCTCCCAGCCCCACATCCTGGTTCAGGCAGTTCTCACCCTAGGCCCAGGCCACCTTTATTCTACTCTGCCCCAGCCAATAATGGGTACCCTTGAGGCTCATAGGCTGCAGGGCTGGAGGGAGATGAGAGGTGGTAGAAGTTGCACTTTTAGCTTTAGCCTGAGAAGGATGAGGGTGATGCTGGTGGAGCTGTCTGCAGGGCCTCGGGCTGAACCTAGTCTGGGCATGAGAGATAATTTAGAACTTTAAATATTTCAAGTGTAAATATATGAATATCTTTCTTTGCACTCATAAACATTCAATGAGCCTACTAAGGCGACTGGAGAAAAATGATCTTAATAAAACGTAATCAGATGAAACTGCATAAAAAAGCTGCACAGGGTGCAGAATATGTCAAAAGTGATGGTGAATCATAGCTGCCCCGCTTAATAGAGCTTTTAACTTTTGGAACGCACATTGCCTTTCTGGGTGTCCATTTCTTTCACTGTATGGTGGTAGAAACAATATCTGCTTCACACAGTGTGGGGCTGAGGATTGCTATCACAAGGCTGATACCATGTATTAGTCTGTTTTCATGCTGCTGATAAAGACATATCACCTGAGGTCAGGAGTTCTGGACTAGCCTGACCAACATGGTGAAATCCCATCTCTACTAAAAATACCAGTAATTCCAGATACTCAGGAGGCTGAGGCAGGAGAATTGCTTGAACCTTCTAGGCAGAGGTTGCAGTGAGCCAAGATTGTGCCATTGCACTTCAACCTGGGCAACAACAGCGAGACTCCATTTCAAAAAAAAAAAAAAAGAGTGATTATGATATGCCAAGTACTATGTTGAGTGTGTTGTGTGATATCAAACAGATTAGGTTGATTTCTTCATAAAACCTTGGCATCAAGAAAATAAATTAGATAATCAGGCCAACAAAAGATTTATTGGAGAGAAGAAATTTGTACTGAGAATTTGAAGCATAAGTCAAAGCAGACCTGAAAATGCCCATGTGAATGAATATTTTAGGTGGAAGGATAGTATGCACAAAGAATGCAGTATGTAAGGGGTGTGGAGGAGAAAAATGTGGGAAGGATTTTAAAAATGAAGTTGGAAAGTTAAGTGGGGCACTGCCTGAGCAGGTTTATCATAATATTTGCTGACTGAATTTAGGTCTTATCTGTTTGAAGAATTGGCAGATAGTACATTAGACAACCTAGATGATATTTGAAATTTGTTACATAAAACATAAAGTAAGAATATGACATCAGTTTTGACAATGTAAAAACATAGAAAGAAGTACAATTGTTAGGTGTGTACCAGTTTAAACAATCTAATTTCCAAATAATCACTTTACTAAAAATAACCCACACCATGACAGTAAAAATTATTCTGAGAAAATTGAATTATTTTATGGAATTATGTTATTATTTTATTGAATTGTGTCTTCTGGATGATTTGATTTCTACCGCTGGAACTACCAGACATATACATTCATTTGGCTGTCTCTAAAGCCATTCTTTCAAATCTTCTTCAGAGGATTTGGAAATGAAACACTGAATGAGGAATTATCTTGTAACTTATAAAAAATTTAAAACACAGGATTCATATCCCTAAGTTAGACACATTAAATAATACAAGCAGAAAGATAATGAACAAATAAGGCAATTCATAAAATTATTTAGTGAATAATATAATGAAACTATATTTAGGCGATTTTTATATGCTATTCTATATTTGTCTTGTTATTTTATAAGCACAATTCTTCACTAAAATAAAATATTAACCAAATTACTGAATCAGCCTCTTATTGTGAAATATAGATGTCTTTGTAAATGTGGAGCTTAAGAGAATTAAGACAAGTGAGTAGTCATTTAGCATCTCCTAAACTTTACCTTACAATTGTACTTTTTGACCCCTATAAAATTTTGGAGTCAATGTCAAATTTAATATGACATTACATTCTACTTTTCATTATTATAGTGGTGTAAATATGCTAGCTCAGTTAGATTGAATGTATTCTAGTCAGTGACTGCATCTTGCTCATTTCTGTGTACAACATAGTATGACACAATGTTTTCTTCATAAAAGATCTTCACTAATCTTTTTAATTTAAATGAGTTAAACACAAGAGATATTAACATTTCTCATCAGTACCAATCTTTTTGTCTTTTTTGTCTTCTAGGTAAGCAGAACACTCTACTGAAATTTCACTTAGCTGGGGCTATGGGACTGGTTCTGCCCAAAAGGTGGCAAGCATATATGGCAAGTGTCATTTCCTGCCCTAAGCCTTTAGTTTCCAGAACAACTTCTCTCTGTCATTTCATCTCATGATAGAGCAACAGAGGTAACATATTCTTGTGGGTATCATTAAAAGATGACGTAACCTCTGACAGCCTGAGTCCATAAATGTCTGCACAGAGGACAGCCCCTTTCTAACCTGCCTGTGATATACCATGAAACAAACCTTTTTATTGCCTTAAGCCACAGAGATATTTGGAGATGTGTTTCACTTCAGCAAAGCTGGTTCTATCATAACTAATATATATTTTTCTTAAGTATAAAACACTAGTGTTTATATGAATCTTAGTAATCTCTCCTCATTGCTTTTTCTTACTAGGGGATTGTCTAAATAAGAAAAAAACGAGTCCTAATGAGTTGTACATACATAACCAGCTATCTGCTTTTTAAAGTTTACATTGCTCTATGTTGAATGGATACTAACAAGTATCATTTGGATACCACAGCAGATACTGAAAAACACTTGAGATTAGAAGGCTGGTACATAACAGAGTCCCAATAAATTATTGATTAATAGAAACATTGTATCATTGGGGCTTTACAAATGTTTCAAAATGCATAACGACATGAATTTTGAACAATCCTAAACCAGATAGATAGTACCCTCATATTCTTTTGTCCAGAATTATACAGGGACCTCAGGATTTTGCTAGAAACTTTTTATATTAATCTTTCTAAACATCATAAACTAAACATATTTCAATATACTCTTTTTTAGAGTCTCATTTTACTTTCCATTGAAACTGTAAAGGATTTCAGGTTAGTTTTTATTATGGGTTTTGCTCTACTTCATATCAGGGTGATATAGCAGAGAAGAAGTGATGGGAGAGGAGCATTGTACAAGCGTGTTCTTCTCATTGCCAGCTGACCACAGGCTCACTCTATTTGCCGTAACATTTCTCTCCCTGTCTATCTTATTTCTTTCTGGCCTCACAGGGTCATATCTAAAAACATTTTAAGAAAAAATAAATTAAAAATATGGAAACATAAGAAAAGATCATTTGCCTGATATTTAAGCTTCGAAATCCAACATTGAAACTAGACTAAATTCCTATGAGCAACTATTTTTCAAACTGTTCTGCAGTTGTCTGGTTTTATTTCACTTTCCAAAACCTATCATTATCACCCATTTCTTGAGGATACGCTCTCTAGTGAATTCAAGCTAGGACAGTGTCAGTTGCACTTCAATCATTAACTATTACTTCCTCTGGATAACGAAGAAAGAGCTTTCCACATATGATATAACAAAGCAGATGATATGGTTTGACTGTGCCCCCATCCAAATCTCATCTTGTAGTTCCCATAATCCCCATGAGTCACAGGAGGGACCAGGTGGAGATACTAGAATCACGAGGGTGGTTTGTCTCATCCTGTTCTTGTGCTAGTTAGTTCTCTCAAGATCTGATGGTTTTATAAGGGGTTTCCCACTTTGCTGGGCACTGATTCTTCTCCTTCCTGCCACCACATAAAGAAGGATGTGTTTGCTTCCCCTCACTATGATTGTAAGTTTCCTGTGGCCTACCTAGCCCTGCAGAACTATGAGTCAATTAAACCTTTTTCCTTTATAAATTACCCAGTCTGAGGTATATCCTTATAGCAGTGGGAGAACAGACTAATACAGCAAATTGGTAGTGGGAATAGTGGGGACGCCACTGTAAATATATCTGAAAATGTGGAAACACCTTTAGAACTGGGTAGCAGGCAGAGGTTGGAACAGTTTGGAGGGTTCAGAGGAAGACAGAAACGTGGGAAAGTTTGGAACTTCCTAGAGACTTGTTGAACAGCTGTGACCCAAATGCTTTATAGTGATACAGAAAATGAAGTCCAGGCTGAGATGGTCTCAGATGAAGATGAGGAAATTGTTGGGAACTGAAGTAACAGTCACTCTTGCTGTGCAAAGAGACTGGTGGCATTTTGCCCTTCCCTAGAGATTGGTGCACTTTGTGCTTGAGAGATGATTTAGGGTATCTGGCGGAAGAAATTTCTAAGCAGCAAAGCATTCAAGAGGAAGCAGAGATAAAAGTTTGGAAATTTTGCAGCCTGATGATGTGATAGAAGAGAAAACCCTAGCACTTTAGGAGGTCAAGGCAGGTGGATTACCTGAGGTCAGGAGTTCCAGACCAACCTGGTAAACATGATTAAAACCTGTCTCCACTTAAAAAAGAGAGAGAGAGAAAAAAAAACAAAAGTTAGCTGATCATAGTGCAACCTGCCTGTAATTCCAGCTACTTGGGAGGCTAAGGCAGATGAATCGCTCGAACCCGGGAGGTGGAGGTTGCTGTGAGCTGAGATTGCACCACTGCACTCCAGCCTGGGCAACAAAGTGAGACTCTTTCAAAAACAACAACAACAACAACCAAAGAAAACCCTATTTTCTGGAGACACATTCAAGCCAGTTGCAGACATTTGTATAAGTAAAGAGGAGCCAAATGTTAATCACCAAGACAATGGAAAAAATGTCTCCAGGGCATGCCGGAGAACTTCATGGCATCACCTCCCATCACAGACCTGGAGGCCTAGGAGGAAGAAATGGTTTCCTGGGCCTGGTCTTGGGATGCCCTCCTCTATGCAGCCTAGACTTAGTGCCCCATGTCCCAGCTGCTTCTGCTCTAGCCATGGCTGAAAGGGGCCAAGGTAAAGCTTGGGCCATTGCTTCACAAGGTGAAAGCCCCAAGCCTTCGTGGCTTACACATGGTGTTGAGCCTGTGGGTGCACAGAAGAATTGAGGTTTGGGAACATCCGTCTAGATTTCAGATGGATGGAAATTCCTGGATGTCCAGGAAGAAGTTTGCTGCAGGGGTGGGGCCCACATGAAGAAACTCTACTATGGCAGTGCTGAAGGGAAATGTAGAGTTGAAGCCCCAATACAGAATCTCCACTGGGGCATTGCCAAATGAAGCTGTGAGAAGAGGGTCACCATCCTCTAGACCCTAGAATTTTAGATCCACTGACAGCTTGCACTCTGGGCCTGGAAAAGCCAAGACACTCAACACCAGCTTGGGAGAGCAACCAGGAGGGGGGCTGTACCCTGCAAACCTAAAGGGGCAGAGCTGCCCAAGGGCATGAGGACCCACCTCTTGCATCAGCATGTCCTAGATATGACATATGAAGTCAAAGGAGATCATTTTGGAACTTTAAGGTTTAATGACTGCCCCACTGGATTTTGGACTTGCATGAGGCCTACAATTTTTCTGTTTTGGCCAATTTCTCCCATTTAGAATGGGTGTATTTACCTGATGCCTGTACCCCCATTGTATCCAGGGAGCAACTAACTTGCTTTCCATTTTACAGGCTCATAGATGGAAGGGAATTGCCTTGTCTCAGATGAGACTTTGGACTTGGACATTTGAGTTAAAGCTGGAATGAGTTAAGACTTTGGGGGACTGTTGGAAGGGCATGATTGTGTTTTGAAAAGTGAGGACATGAGATTTCGAGGGGCCAGGGGTGGTATAATATCATTTGGCTGCATACCAACCCAAATCTCATCTTGAATTTTAGTTCCCATAATCCCTCCATATCGTGGGAAGGACTACATGAAGACAGTTGAATCATGGGGGCAGTTTAGCCAATTGGGTTCTCATGATAGTCAGTTAGTTCTTTTGAGATGTGATCTGATGGTTTTATAAGGGGCTTCCCCCTTTGATCGGCACTCCTTCTTCTCCTTCCTACCACCATGTGAAGAAGGACATGTTTGCTTCCCGCTCCACCTGAAGGTAAGTTTCCTGAAGCCTACCCAGCCCTGCAGAACTGTGAGTCAATTAAACCTCTTTCCTTTATAAATCGCACAGTCTCAGGTATGTCCTTACAGCAGCCACAGAATGGACTAATACACTACATATGCGGAATATTCAGAATATCTGTGTGTAAGATATCTGTCAAAATCTACATAGTAGTTCCATTCTACATTCTGAACTCTCTTTTATAAATGTTACTTGGTTTTTGTTATGGCCACTCTTTCGTTTTTTATTCTGGAAAGCAGAATTTATCAATCAGATTCACAGATAATCAGGTTGTTTGCTCAAATAAGATTTCAATAATTCTCAAGGTATAAGTAGAAAGAAACATGAATTCACAAATAGATAACATATGTTCAGGAAAAATAAACATGGGTACATGGGTATATCACATCATATCATATTTTAGCTCTTCATGGGACAAACTGCCTTGGGACACAGGTTTTGAAGATTTAATGTATGAGGACACCTTTTAATATGACAAAAGGGTATATTGACAGACAATTGAAAGTAGTTGTATTTTTAATCTCTACTGGTTGAGAAAGCACTTGATAACACAGAGTTTCCAATAACACATTTATAATAGTTCATGGTAGGTTGTGCTATGGTAACAAAACAAAAGAAAAACATATGTAAGTAACTTAAGAAAAAAAAGAAAGGTTTATTTCTCAATCACATTATAAATTGGTGGCTATAGGCTGGTTATAGGACTGCTTGATATGTCTTTCAATACCAGTATTTCAGCTAATAAGAAGGCCCTATTGGAGATATCCTGTTCCTGCAATTTTTGAAATTTTGAATCAACTGATCTTTGATACTGTAAAAATGTCTTGTAGTTTATATATTCTTTGTCAGCTTAATTGTAAGTTTTTACTTACTGTTGTGTGTATATGTGTGTGTATACCTTTTCTTATAGTTTTCTAACAAAAATTTTTAGCTGAAATAGCTATCCTACCATCTCTCCATCTTTTTTTTTCTTTTTTCTTTCTTTTTGTTTTCAAGAACTAGAAATACCATTTGACCCAGCGATCCCATAACTGGGTATATACCCAAAGGATTATAAATCATGCTATTATAAAGACACGTGCACACATATATTTACTGCAGCATTATTCACAATAGCAAAGACTTAGAACCAACTCAAATGTCTACCAATGATAGACTGGATTAAGAAAATGTGGCACATATACACCATGGAATATTATGCAGCCATAAAAAAAGGATGAGTTCATGTCCTTTGCAGGGACATAGATGAAGCTGGAAACCATCATTCTCAGCAAACTATCACAAGGATGGAAAACCAAACACCACATGTTCTCACTCATAGGTGGGAACTGAACAATGAGAACACTTGGATGCAGGGCAGGGAACATCACACACCAGGGCCTGTCAGGGGATGGGGGTCTGGGGGAGGGATAGCATTAGGAGAAATACCTAATGTAGATGATGAGTTGATGGGTGCAGCAAACCAACATGGCACATGTATACCTATGTAACAAACCTGCACGTTGTGCACATGTACCCTAGAACTTAAAGTATGATAAAATATATATATATATTTAAAAATCCAAGTTATCCATTTATAGTGGGTAAATGCCACCAACTAAGAACCTATTAAGTCATTAAAGAAAATGTTCATTATATGTTTAGTTCCAATTTCCCATGATCCATCTTATTAATTCTTTTATAATTATAGAATTTCTTTTAAAGATCAAACTACTATATATTTGCTGAAAACATCTCTTAAAATTATTCACTGTGATATATCTGACTTTGTTCACAACAAACAACTTCACTTTTATTTTTTTAAAAATGTCATTTTCAGTTGCCATTCATTATGAAATTTGCAACAGATCACCAGTTTCTGCATCTCCACTTGGTTAAACATCAGTATTATGCCTTTAAATTTGCAAATTTTTCTATACTTAGTATTTAAAGTAGAAAAATACTTTATGTTAAAATTAACATACCACATATTTCAATTTAACTGTCACTATAATTTACCAAATTATGACTAACTCCAGGGTACGTATGCAATATCCAAATAAGCAAATTGAAATGTTTTACTAGATGTGTAGAAAAAATATATTTAAATGAATCAATCTGTTGACACTGATCGTTTGTCACTGAGTATGTTGCTAATGAGTTTATGTGTAACAATAGAAACAATACACATGCCTAACAACCGCAATGTAACAATAGCTAACTTGATGCAATGGTTAAAGTAAAAAAAACTCCTATGATACAGTAAGATGTTTCTAATAAAAATATTTTATACTGCTATGAGGTTTAAGTTAAAATTAATTAAAATGTAAAATTCAGTGTTTTGATCATATTTGCTATATATTTCATGGGCTCAATAGCTGCTTGGGGCTAGTGCCTATGATATTAGAGAACACAGTCATAGAGCAACTGGCAGTGATTTTTATGAGTGGCATTTGATTAACTGCATGGAAGTGCGCTAACTACAGGGAAAAACAAGTGGAGATGTTCAAAGGCATTGTTTTCTAACATGTCGATTTGCCACTGTGTATTATGTATTTGACCGGAAGTAATAAGGGAATTTCAAAGATTTTTTTTGTTTGCTTTTATATGCCTGATTTAAACTCTATGTTTCCCAGTCAAAATGTCCTCAGTGAAAAGATATTCTTGATAAACAAATCTGTATTGAATGCTAACTGCACCAAACACTGTTAGGAGCCATATATCTTGTATCTTGTAATCACCTAATTTAGGCAAGTGATTTAAAGTGTTTCGTACCCTCTGCCATGATTCCATATAGAATTTCAAGTCAAATGCTGGCATGGGAATACATGTATCTGCTTTGTATTTACAATTTTGTCACAAGCCACTTGTATCACTTTGGAGAAATCATGTGAAATTGATTCTCAATGCTACGGTGACACAAAGCCTAGAATTACTTATATATAGCAAGAAATTGCCTTCCTTTCTCCTATCCCAAACACTTGGTCCATTTTATACAAGGATAAAAAACACATAGGAAACAAAACTGACTGCTTTGTGATAATACATAGCTAGGTGTTGACCTTTGACGTATAAAATAAACCTAAAAAAAAGTCACTTGAGATTTGAAGCATGTTCCTTAAATAAGATGGAATACATTGTTTTCTTCAGTTCTCCACAGTATCACCTGAATTTCTGTGCCAGTGATTAAAAAAGAAAAAAGAAGTTTTAAAAACAGCATTCATAAACGATTAGTTCAAAACCAGGTAGGATTATCCAGGCAAAAAATCTACATTTTTGCAATCTTAATACACAGGGACACGATCACAATTATATGCAAGTCATTAGCCCACACATTATCTATAAAACTCTTTCTCAATGTGGCTCTAAAGCTTCCCTTGTCAGAAAATGAATAAAATGTCCAGAAGTTTGAAACTGTGGCTGCTCACAGACCTTGATCTGGGTTCCAACTGTATCACCTAATATCAAATTCCCTTGCATTGTACAAAGATGGTTGTTATTGCAAATGCTGTTTTGATTAGGAAATAAATGCCTTATTCCATTAGAGAAGAAAGATTATATCACACTTAAACTTGCAAAATGGTTTTGCATTCTTATAGAGGAAATCATGTGTTTTAGGGGCAAGAGCACTACTGGGAATTAGAAAACTTTGCTTATGCTCCTGGCCTTATTGCTGACACACTGTTTAGCATTAACACCAAACTTCCCACTGCCTCAAATTGCTAATGTGTGTGATGAGTTATCTGTTACACCACTGGTATCTGCTTAACAGGGATGATATGAGAATTAATTAAGGGACTCTTCAATCTGCTTATGGCTGCTCTAGAAAATATATTTTAAAATGAATAAATGAAAGTTACTTAGTAAAACTGCTTTATAAATATTCTCAGAAATGATATTTTTGATTTAATGGATTCCAAAAGGAGCAACGAAAATTCAACGACTCTCCACTTTGAGTCAAGGAAGGCAATGATTATGGAACTACAGCATCGTATGGTGTTCTGTTCTCCATGGACACACTACTACTCACCAGCCTGCTGATACCACAATGATTCAGGATAAAAGGAAAAATGATTCAGGATAAAAAGTAAGCATCTGCTCTTCCATAGAGAAATGAAGATAACCAAATTAACCAAGCACACTTGAGTAGATGATAATTGTACTCAAAGGATAAAAAACATCTTGCTTTCCTGGAAATCCTGATACAGATGGTGTAAAACTCTGTTGCCTATCACAAGAAATGAGGCCTTATGTTGAAATTCACTGATTAAACATGTTGCTTTAAGGATGTATGCTTTTTGAAAACACAATAAACACATAAATTATAATTATAATTTAGTGTAATATAACTGCCATTATAATTTTTAAACATGTTAAAAAACACAATAGAATGAAAAATTATATTAGGGTAAACAAGTGTTATATAGCTTAAGTATAGTTGGAAGGTCTGGAATATACAATAAATCACTGTGTTATTCTGTTTTGTGCTGCTATAACAGAATACCTGAGACTGTGTAATTATGATGAATAGAAATTTACTGGCTCATGCTTCTGGGGGCTGGGAGGTTCAAGACTGACGGACTGGCATCTGGCAAAGGTTTTCTTGCTATGTCATTCCACGGTAGAGGGCAGAAGAGCAAGAAAACTCAAGAGAGAAAATAAAAGAAGCCAAACTTCCCCTTTTATAATGAACTCATTCCCACACTAATGAACCCATTCCTGAGGTAGCAGCAGGAATCCATCCACTCCTCCTTCATGAACTAATCCCCTCTCATTTGGCTCCATCTCCCAACAGTGGTGCATTGTGGATTAAGTTTTCAAGGCAGGCTTTTTCAGGAGGATACATTCAAATCACAGGCATCACATATAGCCTCACTTTATGAATAAGTCTAGGCATATCTAGACAATTCTATAAGCCAAGTCCCACAGGTAACTTTAAAATGTAGTGAGTCATGCCCCCCACACCCCCATGAAATTCTGACTCAATCTTTAAAATAACAGAATGTTTAGAAGAGGCGTAATATTTTGATATATACTACTTTACTAATGCATAAGTGAAACACAAAATGTATTGAACTAATATTCAAAATATACACAATACAATACTTATGACACTGAATAACAGATAAGAATCCTGAATCTTTGAATTTGTATTTTACAAGCCCCATGTGGAAATCTGCAAAAGACATGGAGTTGGCAATTCTGAGTTTTCATCTTGAATTTGACAAGTGAACTCTGTGATCCTGGGCAAGTCAAGTATTGTCACTTAAAAAAACAACAAAATTGGTCAAAATTGTCTTCCAGTTCCAAGTAAAAATCTCTGAATTAGATATAAACTTCATTTTTTTCTTAAGTCACAAATTAAAACACAATGCTTACTTGATAGATTATAAAGAGGAAGGTGACAAATACATTGTAAAAACTAATGTCGTCCTCTGTTAATGTTTTAAAACATTTAAAAATCTTCAAATTATTCAATTACTAAGCCGACAAAGTGCTAGCCAGTTTTTATAAAATCACATGATTATATAAATAAATATTAGCAAGAATAAATCCATATATGAAGCAAATTCTTAAATTTGACAACCAAGCAAATAGTCTCTTCCCCCCTTTTTTCTTTTCAGAAACATTTACTTTAGTAAGTAAGGTCCTTTAAGATCCTCTTTTAGGATATTTAAATTAGTAATCTCTATTTGTCATTATCTACACTAACTCAAAATTAATCAATTAAAACTATGTTTATTGAGAGGTTAACTTTGTAAAGCAAAATGAACAAAACAATGATGAAATAAAAACAAATAGAAATAGTTATATCAGAAACATCCAGACATGCTTTATTTCAACTAACATTAGACAACCACTTACTCTGTTAGACCCATTATAAGTGCTTTATATTTATCGCTTTCTTAAATCCTCATAACTCAAAAGATGTAGCCACTATCATTATGTCAATTACACAGATAACACAAAGGGATGAAGAAGTTAAGAAATGCTTAATTAAGTTCACCCAGCTTCCAAGTGGCAAAGCCAGTATTCATAGCCGGGAATTTTAGGACCAGAGTCTATGTTGTATACCACCCTGTAGCCTTTCAGTAAATGTAATTTGGTTTGGGAAGCAATAAATAGATCAGCTTGGTTTAATTATGGAAAATAAGAGATGGTGATCAGAATTAGAGTTTGTTTGGCACTAGGTGCTAGGTCAAGGGGTTTGGATTTAATTTGATAAAACACGAGAATTATTGAAAATTTCCAAGCTGAGGCGTGATATGGTAAGAGCAGAGTTTCAAAAGATTCATCTGGCAGTAGCGTGCACTGTGTGTTAGAGAGATCTTTCAAGTTAGGAAGCTCTCATGATTGTGAAAATGAGTGGGCAGTGAGGAGGAAATGGAAAGCCGGTGTATGAAATTTGAGGCGGCATTGTGAAAAAATGACTAAGACATGACAACCAATGAATAACGGAAGAGGAGTGAGAGAAACATGAAAGTTCAACAGTTTTGAATCTGATGGACTTGGAAACGCATGGTGCCATCACAGAGAAAAGCTATCACAAAGCACAGTTTCATCGGAATCATTAAGGGAGGGATGATTTCAATTTTAGGTTTGTTGACAGACCTTAAAGCCTCAGTTTAGCATTACGAAGTTCTGAGGATAAAATAACAAGTTTCTACCTAACATCCTTTTCTGGGTAGAGGTGGTTAGTAAGAGACTATTACAAATTTTCAAAAACTAAACTGCATGGAATTTTCAGAAATGCCACCAAAATCTATATTTGGATTCTGCATATAGAAAGAGAAAATTATTGTTCAAGGAAATAAAATTCAAGTAAACTTGGATACTTTCCCAGAAAAAAAACATTCGCCATTTTAACAGGGTGAAGAAAAATTTGTAGATTTTTTTTTTAGGTAACAAAACTACCTTGATACTTCCTATCATATACACAGTGTCTCCATCTGTAGCTGTACACTTGCCAAGCCGAATAACTTGAGATAAAACACTTTAAAAATGCAAAGACAAAACTACCTAAGAATCTTACATATATATGTGTGTATTATGTACATGTATGTATGTATATATGTACATATATACATCTACCATTTCATATATTGTGATATTCATGTATAAATATACTTATATATATACATACACACACAGACATAGGCACACTTTTTCAGTATCTGCTGTGTTTCTCTGTGTTATTTTTTGCCATTATCATTCTATTATTTTAAATATTTGCATACTTTGCTGTCATTTTATATTCATATCTTCAGTCTCCTCTTCATTTCTTTTATGAAAAAAATAAAATTTATTGTCCTTTTATCCCTTCCTATCCTCTATCATCCTAATTTAGTTAATAATGTTATCTTTTTTGATGTGTATCTTTGTGTTCAAAAATATACGTCTGCTTTCACTTTTTTATCAACTTTAATAAAATGCTTTTACTTTAAGTGATCACCTATGAGGCAGTAAGTGGGCTTATTTTATAATATACTTTTTTTTTGTTAGTTGAAGTGCCTTAACATATAACATTTATATGTTATGTATGTGGTTATGTATATGTATGTGTGTATGTATATGTATATGTATATATACATGACTAGTCAAGCATTGAATTTTCTGAAATGTCACCAAACATTTGATTATTGGGAACTGGAAAATTTCTCAGCTCTTTCACCACTCTGATACTTTAATTCTGAGACATGTTCTACTGCATCCCAGATTTTTCTAACAGGTTTGACCTGGAGTTGACCATAGTGATTACTGTGTGTGTGTTTGAGTAAGTGTGTGTGTGTGTGTGTGTTTACATATACACATATCTACTCTTTCATATATATTCACCACAGGTGAGCATATGCCTATATATAAATGTATAGCATATAAGTGTATATATACTATATATGTGCATATATATATATACTTTAAAAATATCTATCATCTATCCTTTTTACATATCCGAAATTTTTCTCTGAGCATGTATCATTTTGTCTCCCCTAGACCAGCCTTTTTTGTTCTTAATTTATAATTAATAATATTCAGGGTTCACCACCAATTTGCCTAATGTAGTTTTCTCAGGGTTTTGTTTAAGTGAAATACATCCTCAGTTAGCACCTGGAGTAATCACAAAGCCAATATTTCCTGGGTGATTGTGTGTTCAAAATATTTTGTCTGATTCGAAGGCCAGTGAATTCTAAAATTCTTGCCTCAAAAGTTCTTTCCTTATCATTAGACGTTGTTCAACTGTTTACTAATTTTGAATATTAATGTCTAAAAATCTGATGAAAATCTCATTTTCTTTTGTTTATATGTGGCATGAGCATGGGAATGAAAATATTTAATCAGAGTAAAATTTCTAATTTTCTTTTTCAAAAGTATATTCAGTTGAATATTCTCTGAATTTCTATGTATTTGAGAAAATTATTCTAATGTATTAATATGACACAATAATTTAAGATTAATTCTAAGTGAGATTTTGATATTTCTAAGCATATCTGGTAAATTGACACAAAGAAACTGTAGAGACTAATGGCTTTTGGAAAATTTATCCCAGTGTCAAAGGGACCAAGTTTTACATTTGACCTATCAAGGACATCTTTAAGCTTAGAGGCAAAAGGAAATTATGAGTAGAACATGGTATATATTACAAAGAATTGTCTTTTAAATTGATTATTCCAGAAATGAAGACATGCATACTTAATATTTCAGACATATGTTAACCAAAATTTTTACCCTTTTTGTCGCTAGTTGAAGAGGCGTTGGATATTTTAACTTTTTTTCTTCGAGTACATTCTGTCATTGTTCTGTCCATGTCAACCTAACACTCTTTACATTGCCACCTTAAGTTTTAATTGCCAGAGCCTTTAACTCTCCCTAAGGATTTTCTCTGGGTTCTTGCAGGCAATCTGGAAGTGGATAGGAACTAATAATACACTCCAGGAACATGAGTCAAACATTGACTAATGGGAAATGGAGAATTTCTCAGCTCTTTCTCCCCTCTGATAGCCCAATTCTGAGGCATGTTCTACGGCTTCCCAGATTTTCCTAATAGGTTTGACCTAAAGTTGACCACAGCGATCACTTACTTGATGACATGATCGTGTTATAGGCTTCCATGCCTTTCCTCTTTTACCTCACTACAATCAGAAGACATAGTACAAGAAGTGGTCCTAAAAAACAGAGCCCTCAGAATGGAATTTTGGAATCTCTTTACTCACCTGCCAGATGGCAACAAAGACCCTATTACTAAGAATGATTAAGAATGGTAATAATGCCTGACTGCCCAATTACCTGAAGGGAATTGGGATGAAGGTCGTATAAAAAGGGATGGACAGACTAATGCAACCTATTGCATGAAAGATATGGGTAAAATGGTAAATATGTAAGAATTATGAAATCAGCTGTTAACTGCCAATGAAACATTTACTGAAGAAAATGGCAGAATCGTGGTAGTCAACTGTCAACTCAATGCATGTATGAAAGCCAGGAAGCTTCCATGTCAGTACCCAGAGGGTCTTGCATTTCCAGCTGTTGGAAACAAAATGTGCTGAAAATTGAGTCCAGGATCTAATTGTGACAAGAACAGAGTTCCAAAGACAGCCAAATTGGCAGCTCTAACAAGGCTCCTATGATAAAGTCAGGAAACCAGATTGCCTCAGCTAGTAAAAGTGGTCCCATTCCCCTCTAAAAGAATGCCTGGAGACTATGCAAATTCATCATCTAAGGCAGGTGACCAATGCTTATCTTACTCAAGATCTGCTCCCATCTCTGCTCATTGCTTCTGAGGAGTAAGATTAAGACTTGGTATGGCCTGATTGGCAAGTACTTCTATTCCAGAAGAACAAAATCCGCACCAAAAGATCACCAAATCTTGGTTAATATACACAAGTGAGGACTGGGAGAACACGCATGAGTATGGATCTACAGGGTTAGTTTCCTTATTGTGCAATGAAAAAGGGCTTATCTTAGGTTGGGGGAGGGGAGAATCTATTTTCATAGTTAGTGAAGGAATTCTGTAACATAAATTAAAAAACAGTTGACAAATTCCCAGCTGTGGTGCCACATTTCTCAATTAGCTTACCCCAGTCTGTAATATTTTTATTTTCTTTCAGGCTGTCCTAGGCTGACAAGGTATTTTTTGTTCCTTCTATTCTGCATTACCTTATCTTTTCCAATGTTTAGGATTAATTAACATCTAAGGGAGATTATATTTTATCTGGGTTTAAATAATTCTTTCAATTTTACAGCTAAGCTTAGTTTACTAATTTTCACCAAATTAACTCAGTGCAGTCCCCTTTACTCTGCCCTCAGAAATTGTTTGAATAGTTGCAACTCTTCCCTTGTTTCTAATCCTTCACAGCTGGGGATAAATCTGATTCAAAAGTTTTTGATAATCGTTGGGAGGTGTTCAGTGATTTTTCAATCAGTATGTGTCATCATCCATTCTGAAGGGGGAGACATCTTATTCTTTTGAAATTGAATTAAATATGAGAAGAGCATGACACGTATTTTTACATTTACTACTTGAAATTATATGATCAATCATTAGTACACCTTCTAAACATTAAGATGACTACATTAAAATTTCAAAAGATATATTCATCTGAATCTACTTTTCTTTCCTTTTCCAGTAATACTACCCAGAACAAATTAGAAAGAAAAAAGTACTACTTAAAGTAAGGTTTTATTTTGAGAATCACATTATACCTTCTGGAAGTATCTCTTAATCTACAGGTAAATATGCCCCAAGAAATCACCTGCATGCCATGATCAAAAGAACAAATACTAAGATAAAATCTAAAACATTCATGCTGCCCTAAATATTACAAGTATACAAGCTTTGACTTTATAATTACAGAAAAAATTACTTTAACCAAGTGATAAAACAGAAAATGGTAATGAAATATTAATTACCAACAACGTGACAGGAAATTAAATTTCCAAAAGAGAAGAGACAAAAGATAAAAACACATTATCTGACTACTTAGTATAGATGTTGGTATTATATATTATTTACTATTCAGAATGATCTATCTAAAGTAGTTGGTATTATTCTCATTTTATATGAGGAGAAACTGAAGTTCAGAAAGTTAAGTAAGGTTAGGTTAACCATTGTTAAGCTGGTAGATAATGGTTTTGTTGAAAGACTTTATAACCACAATAGAAGATAGAGATAAAAACAACATGGTAGACCCTTCTTGTTTATCATTTATTTATTTTGCTTTGTTTTATCACAGTGAGAATTTTTGAAGGTCAGTGATGTGAACAAGAGTTCTCTGAATAATACAAAGGTTTTTTAAGCATCATTCTTTGTAAAATTGATTTTCTCCTTCGATCTCACTATTATCACTTGCCAGGGGATCTCTTTTAACTCTCTTCTGCATTTCTCATTCACAAATTCTAAATATTTCAAGATCAAAATGAATGTCAAATTTATACCATTTCCAGAGGTATTTAAGGGTTCAGTTACTATTAGTTGTTCTTTCTTGGAAAGTGCCATAAAATTAATTTCAAATTTATATTTGTACAAATCATCATAAAAATAAAAATATATAATTATATTTGATGTTTAAATTATATATCAATATACCATCTTCTAAGCAAAGTGTTATTCAGAATCATCATATAACATTTACCTATAGTTTCTTGAAATTAAAAAAAAGTATATTTCAGTAGAAAAGTGTACTTTCTTAAGGAAGAAGCTTTTCCAAGCAATATATTGTCTTATGCTGCCTTCTAATAATTCTGAATATAACAGAAAACAATAAAATTAATATCAGTTTTTATATCTTTTTGGCAATTTCATGTGAACCATTAGAAAGATAAATTATGTCTTCTCTTAAAAACACACATTTGTAACGTGGTTAAGAATATACATTGTTAATTTTTAAAATCCTTCTTTACTAGATACAGCCGAGAGCCACTAGAAGATTTATAAATGTTGAAGAGCAATGTTCTTTCTATCTTTAATAAATTGTGAACATCACAGAATAAAAATGAGATGATGTAAACAGATTGGAAAATATTGAGATATTTTTTAAAAACTTATTAAACAAGGTGTCAAACTCCAGATTGAATGCCAGTATGCTTCAGAAATGAGAAGACAAATACAAAAATTCACAGTCAGATTTTCCTTTTTTGTCAAAAAATAGCCTGCTTTAAGAGAATAAATGTTATACACAATGAACATGAACATATAGCCCTATTTCTCATAAGAGGGGAGAGAAAAATTGTCACAGTTCAATGAGGTCCTCCTCTAGGCAGACATTTCCAGTCAGACCACCAGAAAATAGTGGGGAAAAATGCCCGACCAAACAAACAGATCTATTTCTTAGCGCGTTTCTTAAATTGTCAAGGTATCAATATGGAGGCAAGACGATGACAGAAGCACAAATTGGGATTTTATAGGAGCAATATTAATCATAGAAAATCCTGAGACTTCTGCCTTAATTCTTATTTGATTGCTTTATCTTACCTTTGAGAAAATTCAAATGACATTTTCAAACTCTTAAACAAAAAGATACAATCTTCTCTCCATTAGCTCAGGCAAAGAGCTGCATGTAAAGAATAATTTGATCAAGAGAACATGTCTCTGCCCAAGTCCCTTGACTATCCAAGAAGAAACATAAGAAAACTTTATTTTTCTTTTAAGAGACAGAGTCTCAGTCTGTTGCTCAAGGCTGGAGTGCCATGGTGCCATCATAGCTCACTACAGCCTTGAACTCAAGCAATCCTCCTGCCTCAGCCTACCAAATAGGTAGCACTACAGGCATGTGCCACCATGCTTGGCTAATTTTTAAAACTCTTTTTGTAGAGACAGGGTCCTGCTATGTTGCCCAGGCTAGTCTTGAACTCCTAGCCTCAAGCAATCCTTCCACCTTAGCCTCCCAAATTGCTGAGATTACAGGCATCAGCCACTGTGTCCAGCTGGGAACTATTTTGTTTAACGAAAGAGTGGACCCAAAAGGTTAAAACAGAGAAAAAGGGAAAAACATTATGAAAATTTAAGAATTAGATGGTGATGATTGAACATATTAATTCCTTCAGATTTCATATCCAAGAGAAAGATTCAATCTTCAGAAAACAGAATACACTCACACAAACTCACACACACACATACACACATATATATGCACATATGTATATGTATATACTACTCATCCCTACTTACACCCAGCATGAAGTACTACATGATACACATACACACACACACACACACACACACACACACACACACACACATACATTTGGAGTAAATAGTCTGAAATTATATATATTTCCAGAGACAATTTATTGCATGGAAATAATTTCAATGTCTCAGCAAACAAGACTGCATTCAATGCCAGTATATTCTCAAGTTCCTCTGTTTTCAAAGAAAATGTACTTTCTTGACTTTGTGATAGAATATTAAAGATTAAATAAACCCTCTAGGAAAGTTGTGTAATTAGTAGAAAACATTGCATCTAAATTTAACAAAACCACAGAATTTAATATGCTAAGATTTAGGACATTATTTTTTAAAAACCTAAAACAAATAAATCAATTTTAATTACAATATTTAAAGCTTTAGAGAATCAGACGCTCACAAGTATAAACTGGAAAAGAAAGGATAAACGGTTTACTACAAATGACAATTTTAGGAAACTCTCAAAAAAGAAGCATGTCACAGTTGAAATTAGAGAAGTTTTAATAATCGCAATTTTAAGATTAAATTTCAATGTAAAACATGCTATTTCAAAATACCAAAAAGAAATGTTATGATGGACCAATGAAACATATAGATGAACAGTATCTACTTTCTTTTTTATTATACTTTAAGTTCTAGGGTACATGTGCCCAACATGCAGGTTTGTTACATATGTATACATGTGCCATGTTGGTGTGCTGCACCCATTAACTCGTCATTTAAATTAGGTATATCTCCTAATGCTATCCCTCCCCCCTCCCCCCACCCCACAACAGTCCCCGGTGTGTGATGTCCCCCTTCCTGTGTCCAACTGTTCTCACTGTTCATTTTCCACCTATGAGTGAGAACATGCAATGTTTGGTTTTTTGTCCTTGTGATAGTTTGCTGAGAATGATGGTTTTCAGCTTCATCCATGTCCCTACAAAGGACATGAACTCATTTTTTATAGCTGCATAGTATTCCATGGTGTATATGTGCCACATTTTCTTAATCCAGTCTATCATTGTTGAAAATCTGGGTTGGTTCCAAGTCATTGCTACTGTGAATAGTGCCACAATAAACATACATGTGAATGTGTCTTTATAGCAGTATGATTTATAATCCTTTGGGTATATATGCAGTAATGGGATGGCTGGGTCAAATGGTATTTCTAGTTCTAGACCCCTGAGGAATTGCCACACTGTCTTCCACAATGGTTGAACCAGTTTACAGTCCCACCAACAGTGTAAAAATGTTCCTATTTCTCCACATCCTCTCCAGCACCTGTTGTTTCCTGACTTTTTAATGACTGCCGTTCTAACTGGTGTGAGATGGTATCTCATTGTGGTTTTGATTTGCATTTCTCTGACGGCCAGTGATGATGAGCATTTTTTCATGTGTCTTTTGGCTGCATAAATGTCTTCGAGAAGTGTCTGTTCATATCCTTCGCCCACTTGTTGATGGGGTTGTTTTTTTCTTGTAAATTTGTTTGAGTTCATTGTAGATTCTGGATATTAGCCCTTTGTCAGATGAATAGACTGCAAAAATTTTCTCCCATTCTGTAGGTTGCCTGTTCACTATGAAGGTAGTTTCTTTTGCTGTGCAGAAGGTCTTTAGTTTAATTGACCCCATTTGTCAATTTTGGCTTTTGTTGCCATTGCTATTGGTGTTTTAGACATGAAGTCCTTGCCCATGCCTATGTCCTGAATGGTATTGCCTAGGTTTTATTCTGGGGTTGTTACGGTTTTACATCTAATATTTAAGTCTTTAATCCATCTTGAATTAATTTTTGTGTAAGGTGTGAGGACGGGATCCAGTTTCAGCTTTCTACATATGGCTAGCCAGTTTTCCCAGCACCATTTCTTAAATAGGGAATCCTTTCCCCATTTCTTCTTTTTGTCAGGTTTGTCAAAGATCAGATAGTTGTAGATGTGTGGTATTATTTCTGAGGGTTCTGTTCTGTTCCATTGGTCTATATCTCTGTTTTGGTACCAGTACCATGCTGTTTTGGTTACTGTAGCCTTGTAGTAAAGTTTGAAATCAGGTAGCGTGATGCCTCCAGCTTTGTTCTTTTGGCTTAGGATTGACTTGGCAATGCGGGCTCTTTTTTGGTTCCATATGAACTTTAAAGTAGTCTTTTCCAATTCTGTGAAGAAAGTCATTGGTAGCTTGATGGGAATGGCATTGAATGTATAAATTACCTTGGGCAGTATGGCCATTTTCACAATATTGAATCTTCCTATCCATGAGCATGGCATGTTCTTCCATTTGTTTGTATCCTCTTTTATTTCATTGAGCAGTGGTTTGTAATTCTCCTTGAAGAGGTCCTTCACATCCCTTGTAAGTTGGATTCCTAGGTGTTTTATTCTCTTTGAAGCAATTGTGAATGGGAGTTCACTCATGATTTGGCTCTCTGTTTGTCTGTTATTGGTGTATAAGAATGCCTGTGATTTTTGCACATTGATTTTGTATCCTGAGACTTTGCTGAAGTTGCTTATCAGCTTAAGGAGATTTTGGTGCTGAGACGATGGGGTTTTCTAGATATACAATCATGTCATCTGCAAACAGGGACAATTTGACTTCCTCTTTTCCTAATTGAACACCCTGTCTTTCTTTCTCCTGCCTGATTGCCCTGGCCAGAACTTCCAACACTATGTTGAATACGAGTGGTGAGAGATGGCATCCCTGTCTTGTGCCAGTTTTCAAAGGGAATGCTTACACTTTTTGCCCATTCAGTATGATATTGACTGTGGGTTTGTCATAGATAGCTCTTATTATTTTGAGATACGTCCCATCAGTACCTAATTTATTGAGTTTTTAGCATGAAGGGCTGCTGAATTTTGTCAAAGGCCTTTTCTGCATGTATTGAGATAATCATGTGGTTTTTGTCGTTGATTCTGTTTATATGTTGGATTATGTTTATTGATTTGCGTATGTTGAACCAGCCTTGCATCCCAGGGATGAAGCCCACTTGATAATGGTGGATAAGCTTTTTGATGTGCTGCTGGATTCGGTTTGCCAGTATTTTGTTGAGGATTTTGGCATCGATGTTCATCAGGGATATTGGTCTAAAATTCTCTTTTTTTGTTGTGTCTCTGCCAGGCTTTGGTATCAGGATGATGCTGGCCCATAAAATGAGTTAGGGAGGATTCCTCCTTTTTCTATTGATTGGAATAGTTTCAGAAGGAATGCTACCAGTTCCTCCTTGTACCTCTGGTAGAATTCGGCTGTGAATCCATCTGGTCCTGGACTTTTTTGGTTGGTAAGCTATTAATTATTGCCTCAATTTCAGAGCCTGTTATTGGTCTACTCACAGATTCAACTTCTTCCTGGTTTAGTCTTGGGAGGGTGTATGTGTCGAGGAATTTATCCATTTCTTCTAGATTTTCTAGTTTATTTCCGTAGAGGTGTTTATAGTATTCTCTGATGGTAGTTTGTATTTCTGTGGGGTCGGTGGTAATATCCCCTTTATCATTTTTTATTGTGTCTATTTGATTCTTCTCTCCTCTTTATTAGTCTTGCTAGCGGTCTATCAATTTTGTTGATCTTCTCAAAAAACCAGCTCCTGGATTCACTGATTTTTTGAAGAGTTTTTTGTGTCTCTATTTCCTTCAGTTCTGCTCTGATCTTAGTTATTTCTTGCCTTCTGCTAGCTTTTGAATGTGTTTGCTCTTGCTTCTCTAGTTCTTTTAATTGTGATGTTAGGGTGTCAATTTTAGATCTTTCCTGCTTTCTCTTGTGGGCATTTAGTGCTATAAATTTCCCTCTACACACTGCTTTAAATGTGTCCCAGAGATTCTGGTATGTTGTGTCTTTGTTCTCGTTGGTTTCAAAGAACATCTTAATGCCCCTGAATATTCAGCATCTTAAAGTCCTCGAAACACTGAACTTTTTAGTAACTTGTATTTCACACTCTGTGCAGGGTTCAGTGGAAGAACCCTCAAAATTCCACCAAGAATTAATTCTAAGAAAGTTGGTGTTATAAGGGGAGATAAAAATCTAGAGAACTGTGAGACTTTATTTTCCTTTTTAAAATCTTTGTTAAAGTAATTGCAACTGGGGAGATTAGTGGGATCCCTGCAAACTGGAAAATGCAGTTCTTTTCACAGAAAGGGAAGACAGTGGATTTCAGAACCATAAAAGTCTAAAAAAATGAGTAGTGAATAGTTGGCAAGGGAATCTATGAATACTAGGAATCTGCCAGCACTATTTTATTTTCTTTTTTGGAAGGTATCATTCAAGTAGAGAACTAGAAGAACACTGTATTTTTGTGAGTTAATAAGCTATTTCTGCATAACAATTCATCAAATATACCACTGCTTTAAAAAAGAATCATACATTTAGCTTATTTTGGATCAATAACTTACAGTGAGTTTGCCTAGAGGGGTTTTCTTGGCACCCCTGAACTCCTATATATGTTCAGGGGTCAGCTGGATACCACTATTTTCAGCTGGTATCAACAAGAACAGTTAGGCCAGCTGGCATAAGTAGACATAAATGGTATGTTGCAACTCTTCTCAACATGTTCCTCACATCCCTCTAGTAGTCTACCCTGGGAATTTTCTTATCGTGAAAGCCTGGGTTCAAGAGAGCAACACAGAGTTTGCAAGCAGTTTGCAAGCTCTGTTTGCATCATATTTGCTGACCTCAGTTGGCCAAACCATTGATATGACTGAGCCCAGAATCAAGAGATGGTTCAGATTATTACAATGGGAAAAATGAATATTAGGCCATCAATGTAATTACTCCATCACACTTCACCCTCTGGCCACATCCCTCTTACGTGCAAAATATGCCCCACTTCACCCAGGATCTCTAAAACTTCCTTCAGTCCTGCACTAGGCTTGGAGTCCAGGATATTATCATTAGCATCAGGTCCAGATGGAGCTCTTCAGATGTGGTTCCTCTAGATGTGAAGATAAACTAAAAGGATAATCTATCCAATTCCCACACACCAAACTATGAGACAAGGGTAGGAAGACTGCAATAAATGCCATTATTTGAAAAGAGGTATTTAAAAAAGAAACATATTAGTCACTGGCTTATAACCATTCTCAAATTCTGCTGCTGAGCCCATGTTGCAAGATTCTTCTGATCTGGATGCAGGGAATGTTTCCTATTCAAGCTTTATTTATGTTTCTTGGAAGTGTCTCTCCAGCCCAATGTTCTCTATGATTCTTGGTTCCACATTCTGGGATGCCCTTCCTTTTTCAATTTCCGTAGCCACTTTTGAGATTTTATTAGAAGTTATACCCTTGGAGCAATATTCTAAGACTACTTCCTGTTTGTAGAAATGTTGGGACCCCAGAGACCATTATGCATTTTGAATAATATAATACCATTTTAAACTAAGGTGGCATTACTTTTCCCAAAATAAAACCCTGAAATATTGTGTGGTTTTTCTGTAATGCAGTCATGTCGTGTTCCATGTCTTTTTGTTTATCCTCCTTAGATTTGCTCAGTTTCTTAGATGTGTAATTTGGTACTATGTGATAATTTTGGGTTGTCCTCAGACACTATCTCTTTAAATATTTCTTCTGCCCCATTCTCATGTGTATTATGCCATTTGATATTTTTCCACAGACATTGGCTACTCTATTTTCCTTTTGTTTGTTTTGTTCTCTCCTTTCTTTTTTCCCTTTGTGTTTCAGTTTGGATCTTTCTCTAGATCTGTCTTCAAGCTGATTCATACCTTTGTTGTGTCTACCTTGCTGTTAAAGCCCTCAAACACATTTTTAATTTACGTATTATATTTTATATCTAGTATATCCATTGCTTCTATTTTTAATAGTTTTTTTGAAATATTCCACCTCTTTCTACATATTGTCTGTTTTCCCACTAGATATGTTAGAATTTTTATTATTATTTTAAAGACCCTTTCTGTCAGTTCTAATTTTTAAGTCATTTCCATATATATTATTGACTGCTTATCTTCTTGATTATGGGTCTCTTCCACTCTATGTGCTCTTGTGAGAGACCCATTTTCATTTTTCTTGTAATTTGGGGGGGGGTACTAGTTATTCTGTATAAAATTAATACTGATGTTAAAACAAAACCTGCCCAGAGATACTTCCTTATTCTGCTAGGCTGCTAGAGTTAATAACTTGAATCAATAAGATGTATAGTACAAGTAGGTCTGAGATTTATTGCAAATTTAGATTCAATTTCCCATTGACTTTTATTATTTTGAGCGCAAGATTAGAAGTATTCCTTCAGTAGGACATGAACACTGATGTTATTCTGATAAACCATTTGTTCTTTACAGCCTGGACTCAGCTTTAGGAATTATGAGAGCTTTGCTTCACAGAGAAGCTTTGCTTCAGGTTTTGAATAAAGGGGAGGTTCTGTTCTCTAGTCCTGCTTTTGGCTTGCTCTTACACTGACTTCCTGTCCTGGCCTCTGGATGTTTCTCTAGCCTCCTGCCCTGTCTCCAGTGTTCCAAGCACAGATGCATTACACTTTGTGATGAGTGTGGAGGATATTTAGGAGAAACTTATCTCAAGTTTTCTGCTTTTAGCCCTCCAACCATGCCTTGGTGAAGTTCCCACCATCAGTTTCTAAAAGTCTAAAGTGCCTTGGTGGGGTTTACCTTGCCCTGACCCTGGTATTTTGTGACGCCCCCCAGGCACACAGTGAACACCTGTGGAGAAGAATTGGTAGCTAGGTGCTGACTTACACTGTGGTAGCCACTGTTCAGTGTTCCAGCCCGAATACGATCATTAACATCTCATTTAAATTGAGGGCAGTTCTTTTTACCCCTTCTATGGTGAATTTCTAGTTCTCCCACTACTCCACCAGGGATGAGTTGATGATATCTCTTATGATGCTTTTCTCTCTCGTAAAGTGCTTACCACTATTTAGAATTTAGTTCATTAACTTTCACAAAAACTCAGGTTTTTATGGTAAAAAACAAACAAAAGCAACAATGATGTTGTAGATTATTGGGCTCGTTTTTAGATGTCAGGTATGAGTGATGTTCTTTAGAGATATTTACATTATTACCAGAAACAAAATATGCAATTAGATATTAATTCATATTTACAGATTTTTAAAAAATAACTCTTAATACAATGGAATGGGAAATCATTAGGAATAAATAGTCATGTGATATGTTATTTATATCTGTGTTATATGTATTTTGCTGACAACCTAGCTTCCACTTAATAAAAAAAATCCCAGACACATTATTTTGGTATATTTCATCTTTCATTCTGATAATCTTAAAAAGTATATTCTTCTACAAATCATTTTAAACGTTTTATATGAATAATTCAGTATTCTTGGTAAGGTAATTCAATACAGGGCACAAAGAACTGAAATATACAACTGGCTTCATGCCAGCCCCATTTGGGACAATGTTATGAAAAGGTACAAAACATCTCTGATCCCCTAAGACTGCTTCCCGCAGTCATTAAATATCAAGTCATTGCCTACTGAAGTCCAATGCACAAATGGGTTTTGCTGCTTATTTTACAATGAGGAAACATTCACACAAAAAAATCAAATACATTTAAAGAATTGTATTACCTCAATCTGACAATGTGCAAAAATAATGACCGATAGTTTTTAGCTATACTTAAACTTAGTTCTATTAGGAGCTAGATATTTAACATAAATATTGAATTATTTTTATATATCATTATAAATTTATATTTAACTACATAGCGTTTTTTCTTTCATGGTGAAATAATTCTATTATTTTATTTTATGCTTTAAATGTGTAATTTTTCCAAAGAATGAGAAGAGCTGAGAGAAGCAGTCTTCTGACTCTGCAGATCTGTGTTTCCAAGAATCTTATTTAATTAGAAGAATTTTGCTGCAATTGTCCTTTCTCGGGCATTGCGAAGGCTGCAAAATAGTCTTAACTCTTCCCACCAATCAGAAAACAAATCTGATTACCATGCAAAATAAAAATAAGTTTAATTCAAGTCTATTCAATTCCCCAGGTAATTTTTGGCTTATTTGAATCAATTTTTTCAGTTTGCAACTCAAAAATGAGATTGCAGACAAAATGCTTGCTTAAAAATACCCTGCATGTGATTAGGAGCACCTAATAATCAGTAGGCAACAAAACCTTGTTTTATATTTAATTATGTGTACCTCATCTAAATGTCTGATAAAATTTGTACAGACATGTTAGCCATATATATTGGTGTTAACAGGACAAATAGCATGTCTTTGAATAACAGCTGCTGAGATTTTTATAAAAGGTCTTCTATCTGTAAAAGCATGCTAATGACAGACAAGAAGACAGGAACTAGGGGTAGGGGGGATCTTCTAAAGCAGGGATCCCCAACTCCCAGGCCAAAAACCCCATACAGGTCCATGGCCTGTTAGTAACTGGGCTACACAGCAGGAAGTGAGTGGCAGGCTAGCAAGAGGAGCTTCATCTGTATTTACAGCCATTTCCCATGGCTCACATTACCACCTGAGCTCCACCTCCTGTCAGATCAGCAGTAGCATTAGATTCTCAGAGGCGCATGAAACCTATTATGAACTGCACATACGAGGGATCTAGATTGCAACCTCCTTATAAGAATCTAATGCCCGATGATATGTCACTGTCTCACAGCCTCCCAGATGGGACTGTCTAGTTGCAGGAAAACAAGCTCAGGGCTCCCAATTCTAATTATGATGAGTTATATAATTATTTCATCATATATTTCAATGGAATAATAAAAGAAATAAAGTGCACAATAAATGTAATGCACTCTAATCATCCTGAAATCATCTCCCCCACTCCTGGTACATGGAAAAATTATCTTCCATGAAACCGGTCCCTGGTGCCAAAAAGTTTGGGGACTGCTGCTCTAAAGGATCTGGTACATAGATTCCACGAAAGAATTTGAGAAGCCAAGGTCTGGTGCTTCTGGTGAGAGTCATAGTAAAAGTGGTCACTTAGCCTTTTCAGGGTTAGTTTCAAAGTGGATGATTAATGTCTTAGCAAATGTATAGAGATTATCTGGTTCAGCATATTCTGATGATTTATTCTAAATTATATTATGGAGTCATCTAAGGTTTTATTTTGCATAGCAATGTAGGGCAAGAAATTTAGATAGCTTTACCTGCTCTGACAAGTTTCTGGGTTAAAATGATATGAAAATAAATATACATGGTAGAACTGATGAGAACATCATTGTGAAGCCCTACAGCAAGTATTGACATAAGAAGGAAATAGACTAGGATTTAAAATCTTTACATCCCCCTTACTACTTGTAAGGCATATTACGTAGACTGAGACTCATCACTTCTCTTGGGCTATTAGAGTTCAATAAAGACTAGAGGCTTTATATGTAAAATTCTTACTATAATGCCTTGCACATAGTAGCAATGAATGAGTAGAGTTTAGTACATCTTTCATTGGCTAACTTGCATTGACCTAAGTTGAGGTGGGAATTCTGAACTTATAGGGCACCACTAAAAATTCTTCTTGATCCATATTTGCAGATCATCAATGGAATGTAAATGTACAGTATCAAAGAACTATTTTTTGTTAATATAATTGCTTTCTTCATTAAACTAATGTATGTTCATTACTGGTCTAGATGTTTAAACCTAATTACACCATAGCTTTATTGTCTCTGCATTTTAACCTAATTCCTTTCTTTGTCTCCTTTCCAAACAGGTACTATAAAAACAAAATCACATAATTCACTTTAAGTCATTAAAAATGGATTAAAGAATACCTTTCTACAAACTTATCTTTGACATTTGAAGTTGTTATTAAATATCATTTTATAAAACTTTGAACCCAAAGTCACAAAAGAAAATTACTTGTAAAGAAATAAATGAATTCAATTATTTTTGTATGAGCTTTAAAACGCTGGTGGTTTTTAAACATGAGGATTTTCTATTTCAGTTGGCGGTTAAAGAACAAAAGGCAAATAAACATTTCTAATTATGATAAAAATGGGAGATTTTTATCTTTTATTAGAATAATAGTATTTTAGAAATCTACTTTGAGGCAAAAGATGAAATGACACATATTTGAACTAACGCCAAAAAACACTCAATTTACTATTTGACAGTTTCTCATTTCTTAAACTGTGCCAGACCTTGTGCCATATTCTTTACATATATTACTCCAACTAGTTTATCACTGCACTTACATGGAATACCTCGTCTGAATATTTCTATTTTACAGCTGTGGAGTTCACACTTGTAAAATTCTGATTTTAGATTTGAATCAATTCATTCTTTTTTATTTTGATAAAATATATATATAATAAAATTCATCTTAAACATGTTTAAAGTTTACAATTTAGTGGTAATAAGCATATTCACATTGTTGTGTGACCATCAACACTATCCACCTCTAGGACTTTTTCATCTCAAACCCAAACGCTGTACCCATTAAACAACAGATCTCCATTCTTCTCACCTCTAGTGGCTACTGCCCCTAGCAACCACTATTCTACTTTTCATCTCTTAGTATTTGACTGTTCTGAGTACCTCATATAAATGAAATTATACAACGTTCATCCGTTCGTTTCTAGTTAATTTCACTAAGCATAATGTTTTCAAGGTTCAGTCACACTGTAACATACATCACAATTTGATTCCTTTTTTAAGGCTGAAAAATATTATATTGTATGTATTAGATTTTGTTTATCCATTCATCCATTAAAGGACATTTGTGTTGTTGTTTCCAACTTATGGCTATTGTGATAAAGCAGCTAAGATCATTTGTGTGCAAATACCTGTTCAGTTCTTTGCTTTCAATCCTCTTGAGCACATACCTAAAAGTGGAATTGCTGCACCAGTTGGTAATTCTATGTGTAAGTTTCGAGGTACTTCTGTACTGTCTTCCACAGCAGCTGTACCATTTTACATTCCCACCAACAGTGTAAAAGCAGTTTCTGCAAATCCTTGTCAACACTTGTCCTTTTCTTTTCTATTTTTAAAATAATAGCTATTCTCATGTGGGCCAGGTGGTATCTTGTGGTTTTGATTTGCATTTCCCTAATGATTAGTGATGAACATCATTTCAGGACCTAATTGATTATTTTTATATCTTCTTTGAAAAAATGTCTGTTCATCCTTTGCCTATTTTCTAATTGGGTTGGTTGGTTGCTTGTTGTCGAGCTGTGGGAATTCTTTATATTCTGGATATTAATCTATCAGATGTATAATTTGCAATTTTTTTCTTCAATTTGGGAATTATCTTCTAACTCTCTTGTTGGTGTCTTTTGATGCACAAAGTTTTTAATTTTGATGAAGTTCCATTTACCTATTTTTTTCTTTTCTTGCCTGTGTTTTTAATGTCATATCCAAGAAATCATTGCCAACACCAATGTCATGAATCTCCCCCCGCCATGTTTTCTTGCAAGAGTTTTTAGTTCTTACATTTAGCCATCTGATCCTTTGTGAATTAACTTTTTATATATGATGTAAGGGAAGAGTCCAACTTCATTTTATTTTTTTTTATATGGACATCCAGTTCTCTGAGCACCATTCATTAAAAAGAATACCTTTTACTATTGAATGATCTTGGCATTCTTATTGAAAATCATTTGACCATATATGTGAGGGTTTATGTTTAGACTCTGCATTGGTCTAAATGTCTGTTTTTATGCCAGTACCACACTGTTTTTATCACTGTAGCTTTGCAGTAAGTTTTGAAATTGGGAAGTGTGAGTCCTCCAATTTTGTTCTATTTCAAGACTCCTTTTGCTATTCAAAATCCCTTGAGATTCCACATAAACTTTTGGATTTCTTTTTCTATTCCTTCAAAAAATATTGTTGATGTTTTAATAGGGATTGCATGAAATCTGTAGATCTCTGTGCAAAGTACTGGCACTTCAGCATTAAATCTTTTGGTTCATTAACAAAAGATATATTGCTATTTATTGGTGTCTTCTTTAATTTCCTTTGGAAACATTTTATAGATTTTAGTGTAGGCGTCTTCTGCCTCTTGGGTTAAGTTTATTACTAAATATTTTTGATGCTATTGTAATGGAATTGTTTTCCTAATTTCCTTTTTAAATTGTTCATTGTCACTTTGTAGAAAAGCAACAAATTTTTCCACGTTGATTTTGTATCCTGCAACTGTGATGAATTAATTTATTAGTTCCAGCCAGCTTTTTTGTGGGACTTTAGGATTTTCTATACATAAGATAATGTCATCTGTGAAGAGAGGTAATTTTACTTCTTACTTTACAATGTAGTGCCTTTCATTTTTCTTCTTGCCTAATTACTCTTGCTAGAATTTCCAATGCTTTGTTGAATCGAAGTGAAAGGAACATCCTTGTCTTATTCTTGATCTTAGGGGAAAACTTTTAGTCTTTCACCATTGATTATGATGTTAGCTCTGTGAATTTTTTAAATATATGGCCTGTAATATGCTGAAAATGTTTCTGAGTTCATTCCTTCTTACCTTAGACTCTCCAATATTAATTATACTTCTAAGTTGCTTCCTGGTTGTTTGTAAACTTATTTTTTAAATCAAATTATATTAATAGAAATTATATGTTGAGTGCTAAGAAACTCCTGGTCACTATGTTACCTGTTGGTAAGTCAGAGATTCCTGAAATATATTTCTTTTTCTTAGGTGCTTAAGCAAGCAGTGGGAAAGAAGTTAAATGGAGTTTTAATAGAAGTATGCACAGATTGCTATGGAGCAGAGAGGAAGACATAATTAACTTTGCCTAGACAGAAGAGGCTGTACATCCCAAAAGTAAGCATTGAAGGATAAATAAGAATTTGTATAGTAAAGAATACGCCTGACATTCAGGAGATAGAAGTTGTTTCCAAAGCATTCTTGGAAGAAAAATTTCATGCACATAGGGTTGGAAATATAATGTCACATTCAAGGAATTTCACATAGAAATGCATAAACTGTGCTGTGAATTTGGAATAGGAATAATAGAGGAGGATTGAGAGATGGTAGAAACATGCAGGAAAAAAACTACAAAGGGCACTGTAAACCTTTGCTAAACCATCTCAAATCAGGACTTGATGATAGGCAAAAATGTATCAAACTAAATTTGTAAATGACAGCTTTCTTGAAAATTTAGACAAAAATTCTTTTTATGTAAAAAGCATATATTAAATATGTGATGAAAAGTGAGTCTCACGTTTTTCTTTTAGCAATATGTTTCTTTAAAACAATATGGGAGGAAATTTGGTGTTTGCTATGGGCAAAGGTTTTCTACATCCTTGGACCTTCAGGAGCACCTGCTCTTTGGTTTGGGGAGAACCAGAGAGAAAGCCACTGCAGGAATTAAGCAAGACAAGGACGTGATCACGTCTGAATTATCAAAGGAATTACACTTTAGTTACACGACTCATCTTTCAACATCTCATTACACTCCCTAAAACAATTCCAAAAACACACACTTTCAGTATTATCTGGGTCTAAATACATCTGTAGTGTTTCTGGTAATGTTCTAAGACAGATTGAGGAAAAGAGTTTTTATGATTCTATTTGTTTTTCAACAGTTATGTAAATGCTTATACATATGCTCCCCATTGAATATTTACTGTTTCTTCATTATAATTTAGACAAATGTTATATAGGAAGAAAGTATTGAAAAGAAAGCACAAAACATTCAAGAGGCATTATGGCGTGTGTCATGTTAGAAGAGTTTACCACAGGGTCTTAGCTGGGCTTTTATCCTAACTAGCTGTGTGATCTTGAGAAGTTACTACTTCTGAATCTCACACCTCATATGTAAAATTAATATTTTATTTAAAAGGAAATTCAATCTCCAAACTCCCTTCTAATTTTACATTTCCATGGCTGTAAAATTTCATTAACAAGTATACAACAATCTTTTTAATGAGACTATTTTTCTCTTAATTCATTTCATTTAAGGTGGTCACTATGCCAGGTGGCTGCTGTTGTCTAATAGGAGAGTCAGTAACTTCCCACAAGCACCATGGTCCTCAGATGTGGATCATTTACAGTGCTCAGAAAAGTCCTGTAAATAGCCCACACCCAGATCAGGACTGCCTCATGTTAAACTTATCAACTTCATTACAATGTCACTCTCATGCTTGCCTACTAAGAAGGAAGAATGACACAGGAGTGGATTTCTTTTCTGAATCACAGAAAAAAACTGTAAATCCATCAGATTTCCCAAGCAGGCAGGGTGCTTTATTAGGTGATAAGAAGGAAAAAGAACCTTCTTTTGCCAACTTTGGCTTGTAAGTTTTCCCATTATCCTGCAAAGTCTGTTCATTATACCACATCATGTGTGATGCTGTGGCATTTGTCTGGAGTGAATGATTCACACCTGTTTGTTAACTAGACTCACATTTTAGGAAGCAATAGAAACTGTGATTATTTTATCAGTCTGACTTCAACAAAGAAACAGAACCAAGATTGTGTGTGTATGTGTGTAGATATGTATATACACATATACATACACATATATGCATATAAAATTATATAGATAGATAGATAGATGCTCCTCAACTTAAGAGCATTGTAAGTTGAAAATATTGTAAGTCAAAAATATATTTAATACACCTATCATTAGCACTGAAAAGATCAAAATTCAAAATTAGAAGTATGGTTTCCACTGACTGCATATTGCCTTCACACCATCACAAAGCTGAAAAATTACAAGTGAAACCACAGTAAGTTGGATATGTCTGTATACATTCATTTTATATATATATATTATATATATATATATACATGTAATTTATTATGGGAATTGGCTCACACAACAATGGAGGCTGAGAAGACCCACCATCTGCAGTCTATAAGCTGGAGAACGAGGACAGCAGTGGTGTAATTTAGTCTAAATCAAAAATCCTGAGAACTAAGTGGGGTTGGGGATGCTGCTGTAAGTTGCAGAGTTTAAAGGACCAAGAACCAGGAGCTCCAATATGCAAAGGCAGAAGAAGATGTATGTGCCAGCTCAAAAAGAGAAAGAATTTGCCCTTTCTCTGTTTCTCCTATCCAAGTTTTGCTCTCTTCAACAGATTGCATAATGCCCATCCAAGTAGGTGAGAGTGAATCTTCTTTACTCAATCTACTGATTCAATGGTCATCTTTTCCAGAAACGCCCTCACAGAGACACCCAGGAATAATGTTTTACCATCTATCTGGGCATCCCTTAGCCCAGTCAAGTTGACACATAACATTAATCATTACAGTAATAAATCAATACTTAAAATCTAAAATAAATTTTGTAAAAAATTAAGTATAATTTTCAAACATATAACGTGAGATTCTTTTAATATCTTGGCAAGAATTAAGCAAATCTTTTAACTTGTAATTATTTTTCATGTAAAGTTTCAACTGCCACCTATATGTCATTTTCTCTTCCATCTCTGTTTCTGGATCTTAACTCTTGTATTTACTTGCAGATGCCTGTGCCTGCTGTTAGGCTGTCAGCTCCTTGGAGGCAACACTGGGCTGGAGCAAAGCTCAATAGGGCCTTACTCTGGCCATGGAGGTGCAACCACCGAACACGTAGAGGTCTGTAGAAGTCAGTGTGAGAACTCCTAATTTTGTCTTTAATAAGAAAAGAACAGTGGGAAACAGGAATCTTTCATAATCACATAATCTTTAAGGAGGAGTAGGATTAGATCTCAGGTCTTCTCACTTCCATGTTCTGGTTTTTAAAATAACAGCTCCCTTATTGTGTTAGGAAAAACCTTCTGACAAACCCTGAATATATCATGTTCTAGACTGAGAGCATTCTGAAAGTCCTGTGAGGACAGGGTTGGTTGCCTTCTGCACTAGTTTGTTTCCAGGACCTAGTACGTTGTAAAGCACAGTTAACATTATAAATTGATATTACAAGTATTTCCAAACAACTTTAAAAGTGAGAGAAAGACATATATCAAAGCAAACAGAGGGACTGCATTATTACTATGACACATTAGCACCTTAATTTATAAAATTAAGAGCACAATGGATCAAATTTGAATAGAAATGAACGATTTAATAAATGTTCAGTAGTGAGATTGAACACAACTTTACCAAAACGTAGTTGATCATTCACAAGGAGTTTTGAGGATCTTATATGCCTGTCATTTTACTGTATGTTTGACTAACACATTTGGTTAGACTATCAACTATGTATCAATGGAATGTTTCCAGTATGATCAGAACCATATCATCTTTATTCCTGTTTTATACTTAAAGTACAGAATATTTTTGTGAGAAAAGAACCTATTATTCTGTTCTTTTGTTTCAAAATTACATGATCCGACTATTATCAAGATGCATAAATCCTTGGCTTTGGCTTGGTAACATTATATGCATATTTCAGTTTATATAAATATAACTACTTATTTGTGCCATTAAATCAATTCCAATAAATTAGTATCAGTGTTCTAAATTAGTCATCACAAACGTATTTATGTAAAATTTTTTATTCTTCCTACTTCAGAAATATGCAATAATTAACACATTTAAATTATATATTATTAACACTTTGTGTGAAAGTGCAGAAATTGTATATCGAATATTTTCTATGCTGAATCAGGATGGATGTTCCAATAGTGAACTGTATCCACCAAATGAAAGCAGAATATGTCTCTCATTACTTTTCACTGCCTGCAGGATCCACTTTGATATTTCACTTTCATCTATTATGTTAGTAATTTGAGTATTATTTTCCTTGATAAGCCTGAATGAGATTTTATAAAGTGATGTTAATTTTTTATAACATCATCGTTTTTGCTTTCTTTATGTTCATTATAAATTTTATTAGTTTTTTAAATTAATTCCTGTTCTTATCTTTATTAATTCTTTTTTTTATTGATTGGGTATACTATTTATTCTTCTAAGTTTTTGAGATTGAAGTTAGTTCATTTGATTTCAACCTTCCATTCTTACATGTTCATTTCTGGTTATAAAATTCTATCTAAATACTGCTTTTGCTGCATCTCACAAATTTTGTTATGTAACATATTTATAATTATTAAATTCAAACTATTTTCTAATTTTCCAGTGACTTTTTTGACTCAGGAATTATTTAGAAGAATATTAGTTTTTAGGCAGTGAGCATGTTCTAATTTTTTTATTGTTTTTGAATTGATTTCTGAATTCCACTATTTTCAGAGAATATACTCTTAATTATTTCAATTCTTTGGAGACTTATGAGATTTCTTTAGGGTGGTTAATCACTTTCACCACCTATGTTCCACGGGTATTTGAAGGGATTTGTAGTTACTACATTGGTGGTTACAGTATTCCAGGTTTGTCAATTAGGTCATCATTCTTATGTGCATGGACAGACTTTCTATAGCTTTTCTATCTTTATCATCTATCAAAACTTCCCCCATGATTTCCCTTTATAGTTCTGTATAATTTTTATTTATATCATTTGAAATTATATTTTTGGGGACATGAAGATTTTAAATTATGCCATCTTCCTTGTGAACTGACCCTCATTATTAAGAAATACCTCTTTTTCTCTATAAACACTGCCTGCCTTAAAGTTTCTTTCGTCTGTTGGTTAGTATAGTGACAACTTTTCTAGTCATTAGTGTTTTGTGATATATCTTCTTCTACATTTATTTTCTAGTGTTTTCTGTCCTCATATGTAAAATGTGTCTTACAAACAGTATAAACGTCTTTTTTCCCCCCAGTCTACATTTTTACTTGATGATAGGGTATTTAGGCAGCATCAAGTCAGGACCACCTCCAACACTTCTGTCTTTTATTTGCTGTATTCCCAGGGTTTCTCCCTTGGAGGTTCTTTGTCTCCTAATCACTGCCAGACTGAGAAATTTTGCTCTGCTTTTCAGAATGATTTTATCTTAACTCATTAGTTGCTTACCCCACACAGCTTTAGAACTTAGCACAAATCTTGAGGGACATACTGTCTCTTTGCTTGAGGCCCACATTTTTGGAACTGTGCCCCTTCATGTCTTTGTGCTCACTAGAAGCTCCAGGTAGCAATCTTCTGTCTTGGATAAATCCAAATGCTGAGCCTACAACAAATGCCTGGAATTGACAGAAGCCCCAGAAGAACAGCAGCAGCAGATTCTTGTCTCATTTCTTAAAGATTCGCCCATGTTTACAATCTTGATCTCCCATTGTCTTCTGTGATTCTCTGATGATAGCTTGTGATATATTTGTAGGTTTTCCTAGATTTTCTACCTATTGTCAATGGTAGTCTTCTGCTTGTTACAATCTAGTTTGCCTACCCAAATAAGACAGGGTATTATTTTTTAAGTGAGAGTCAAGCATATTTGCATATTAAGAAGAACAATCCTGTCGAGGAGAATGGATGTCATGGTTGGTAGAGCAGAAAATAGCTTTATCTGTATTCTTCTTTAATAAGTGAGATAGAGAATTCATCTAATGTCCAAGGGGAGCAATTAGCCCTAAATAGCAGTAGTGAGAGCTTATTTATAACAGAAAAATCAGAGCTATTCTTTGACCACTGCAGGTCAGATGGTGGCGGTATATGTGGTAATGGGAACTTATGAAATTTTTCTTCTGATTATTTCTGTTTCTGTCAGTAAACAGGAAGTAAGGTTGTAAGTTGAGAATGATGAATTGAAAGGAGTGAAGGGATGAAGATGTGGAATAACCCTCTAAATGAGTGACAGAGAAGTGTATTTGTAAGACTCTTAGCTCACTTGGTATAATTAATCATGCATTTAAAGTCAATTCAATCACCATGCGTATGTGTTTATTTCTAACCAAGTTCAGTGACTTCGAGCAGGAACAGAGTAAATGGAGAAATACATTTAATTAGAGTTAGTATTTCACTAGGAGAATATGATGGAAGCAGAAATGAGCAAAAGAGTGAATATGGGAGTTATTAAATGATTATTTGTGCAATTTAAAGTAACAGAGATGAAATTAGGGATATGAAGCAATGAGAGACAGTGATAAGAAGATAGTATGAATGGAAATTACATCTAGCAGTGTAAAAAAATTCCTGGAGTCAGTGAATGAGGGGAATTGAACTGAGAAGTAAGATGTAATAGTTGGAGATTGAAATCCTTGAAATTTTGATTGTAGAGATGGTGAATTTCTGTGTAATGACAAGTTTTAAAGTGTGATAGGGCTGGGTAATTGAAGTCAATGACTGGATATGAGGAGAGGAGACCAAATTATTAAGAAGTCAAATTATTAGAAGAGTCATCAACAAATAAAAGTGTCACGAGAGAGAGAGTAGCCCTGGTGCTGAAATCTTAAGGAGTGATAGAAATGGGAGAAGATTTTGACAATAGGGTTAGTGGATTGTACAATTTGAAGGAATTACCTTAGGAAATGATGATGTTAGACAAATATTTTTTAATGTCTCTCATTGAAATATCACGATTTCCTCCATAAAGATCTTTCACATTCATTAATTCATTCGGTAATTATTTACTAGGAGCCTAAGCCCCGTTCCGGACATTAGAAATCTAGCCACTTAACTTTGTCACCGCCTTACTAAAATATTGCTCTCATATTTAAATAATCTGGAGGAATTTTTTTAAATGTTAAGCAAAACACCACATTCTTCAGCTCAAACTCATCCAATTGACTCATTACATGCAAAAGAAAATAAAATTATTTTACCATGTCCTAGAAAATCTCTCTTGTTGGGAAAGGCAGTCATATGCATGCAGTCTTTTGATGACGCTGGGCTGCACAAGAATGGTCCTGGAGATGGAGACATTTTCTTACCAAGACAGAAAGAGCAGTCACAGTCTGTGTTGGCCTTATGGCCATGTATGGGAATGTCTTAGTTTCTACTGATCTCAATATGTGTTCCTTTGCTCTACTTAAGCGTATGTGCCATGTAGCACCTCGCCAACCCCACTAGTACCTGTGTACTATGAAGTCCTTCTCCTGCAACACAAGAGGAAAGGTAGGCTGTTGAAGGAGCTTGTTCTGGCCATGGGGGACCCACAGCCACAATGGAAGCTGATCTGGCCCTGCCTCTGTATGTGAGCAAAGCATTGCTCCACACCATGCCTGCAGGTTGTGTCTTCCTTGGATACTCTGAACCATGGAGTGAGTTGGATGTCCTGGGACTGCTGTTCCTGCTGGCAGCATTATGCTATTTGCTATTCTCCATGAAATGGACTCCCCTGCTATCACCAACAGAGGTGGAAAAAGGTGTGTCACTTGCCCCACAGTTACACACACAAGATCTGGCTCCTGTCTTCCTCTCCAACGGTTTTCTTATACCAATCATCTCCTTCCACACTTCCAAACTGTTTTGAATGGCCAAGCGTCTATCCTTCAGTGAGACATTATATTTGTTGTTCGTTCTGCCTGGAATTCACTCTCACCAGATCTGTATAAGGCTGCTAAACACTTGGGTTATTCACATGCCATCTTTCCAAGGAGGTCCCCTCCAAAACACTCAATTAAAAATAGTCACCGGTCAATGATCTTGGTCCTAAACTTGGCTCCATTTTCTTGATAACACTAATGGTCTATGAAATTCAACATTTAAAATTGTATAAAATTATATTTATCACTTGTATATTGTGTGTCTCACACACATATGAATTTTTTCAGGAGAGCAGACCCTTATTTTGTTAACCACTTAGTCTTTAATTACTAGAATAGTTCACAGAACACAGGAGGTGTGTAGAAACACTGTGAAAGGAAAGGGGAAGAAGGAAGTAAGAAGGGGGCAGGAGATGAAGAAATTTTGAGAATGTCTGCTTACTGCCTTTGAACTCGAATACAAAATGCACTTTATTTAGACTGTGCAGGTCCACTTATATATGGATTTTCTTCAACTTCTTCCCCCTCCTCCTCAGTCTGCTCAGTGTGAAGATGATGAGGATGAAGACATTTAAAAAGATCTATTTGCACTTAAATATATTTTATTTTCCTTATTATTTTATTAATATCATTATTTTTTCTCTAGCTTACTTTATTGTAAGAATGCAGTATACAATACATGTAACATGCAAAATATGTGTGTTGATGTTATCAGTAAGTCTTCTAGTCAACTTTTAGTAGTTAAGTGTCTGGGGAGTCAAAAGTTGCAGTGGATTTTTTTACTGAGGAGGGGATTGACACCCCCAATTCCCATGTTGTTCAAGGGTCACCTGTTCTGCTTAACAGATTTAGGTAATAATTTCTTTCACTCAGAATGTCTAGATACTACTTGATTATTCATAACTCTGAAAGATACTATGAAAAAATCATGTAAACTTGACTTTTTTCCTTTTGTATATGACTTGTTTTATTTCTGCGTGGTTACTTGAAGGATTCTTTCTTTATCCCTGCGTGTTACTAATAATCCAGATGTATCTTAATATAAAATTGTATTATGGTGTCCTATATATATGTTCTTCCTCCAATTTATTTTTCATTCTGCAGATAAAGTTATTTAAATAGTGTTTTGTCTCTAATATATATGACAATAATTTTTGTTCCATTTGTTAGATTCTCTAGTTTAGAAATAAGTATTTGCTTTTTACAGCAGATATATTCTTTCTGCTGTTCTTATCTAACAGCTTCTCTGTAATTATGTTAATTATGCATCTATTGCCTCTCTCTATCCCAGGCATTTTTATCATGCTTATATTCACTTTTCAGCTGTGCTCAAAACCCTTCCATTCTGACTGGTTCTAAGTTACTTACTTGATATTCAATTATGTGAATTGTGGTCTCAGGGTTTCCTATCTCAGAAATTTCTTTTTCCATATTAAACTCTGATTTTATCAGTTTACTTCCTCACCTCTTAGATGTGAATTTGTATTTTTAAAATTTTTAATGTTTGTGGGTACCTAATAGATATACATATTTATGGGGTACATGAAATGTTTTGATACAGGCATGCAATGGGTAATAATCACATCATGGAGAAAGAGGTATCTATCCCCTCAAGCTTTTATTCGTGTGTTAAAGATGATCCTATTATACTCTTTTAGTTATTTTAAAATGTACAATTAATTATCTATTGACTATAGCCATCCTGTTGTGCTATCAAATAGTAGGTCTTACTCATTTTTCTATTTTTCTATTTTTGTTGCACCCACTAGCCATCTCTAACTTCCTTCCACTCCCCCACTACTCTTCCCAGCCTCTGGTAACCATCCTTCTACTCTCTATGTCCATAAGTTCAATTGTTTTGATTTTTAGATCACACAAATAAATGAGAACATGCAATGTTTGCCTTTCTATAGCTGGCTTAACTCATTTAACATAACGATCTTTAGTTCCATCCACGTTGTTGGAAATGACAGGATCTCATTCTTTTTTATGGCTGAATAGTACTCCATTGTGTATATGTACCAAATTTTCTTTATTCATTCATCTGTTGATGAACATGTAGGTTGCTTCCAAATCTTGGCTATTGCTAATAGTGCTGCAACAAACATGGGAGTTTTTGATATCCTTGTGATAAACTGATTTCCTTTCTTTTCAGTATACGCCTAGCAGTGGGATTGCTAGACCATATGATAGCTCTACTTTTAGTTTACCGAGGCACCTCCAAACTGTTCTCCAAAGTGGCTGTACTAATTTGCATTCCAACCAACAGTGTACAAGGGTTCCCTTTTTTCAACATGCTTGCCAGCATTTGTTATTGCTTATCTTTTGGATAAAAGCCATTTTAACGGGGGAGAGTTTGTACTTTTATTAATGCCTTCTCCAATGATATATCCTTGCAGGGAATGAGATGCCTTTGTTAGAAGAGTTTTGTTCTTCTGGACAGGGGTATGACATGTTTTGTGCACTCTCCTCTCCTCCATCATTTTTTGGTACTATGTATTGCTACTGTTTGTTATTATCCTATTCAAGGTAGCAGCTCTAACAGGTTGTTTATTTTGTCTATTATTTCTTTCTGGAACTTCTTTAAAACATATCGTGGGGTGCGTGTGTACGTGTGTGTGTGTACGTGTGTGTGTGTACATTTAATACCGCTGAACTTTTTTCTTCACACTTGCTCCCTCTTTATCTCCCATTGTTCTGTCTTCAGGAACATCTCCTACCTAGTTTGTTTTGTCTTGATTTAGTACTAGCTCATTTATTTAGCCCACCTTAATATGTAATTTAATTTCAAAAACTTAGGTTTTATATTTCTAAATTTTCTACATTTTACCACTAATTTCTGCACTTCGCTGAACTAAAATGTGTTCTTGTTAGATAATAGATCTGATTCGCCCCCTGCCTCTACTAGGGTATTAAATATACTTGCTTTACTGTCCATTATTATCTCTATTTCTTCCATGAGGGTTTCTCCCATTTGCAGAGTCTGTTGGCTCTCATGATATTGGCCTTTGTCAGACGTTTTGTGATTCCTGCTTGTACATCCATGGGGATGTTCTCCCACATGTCTTTTCGGTTATGATGGCCACTTGGCTGGTTCCCTATCACAGGCACTCCATGCTTGAGGTGAGCCCTGTTGCAGCAATCTCTGGTTAGAGCATTGCCTCATCACCTGCTTTCCTTTCTAAGACAAACCATTCTTTAATTTAGTTTTATTGTCATAGGTTATATTTTTACTCATCTTTAATGTTTACATTTCACTTTCTTTCTCTTTTTTGCTTCCACTTGGGGTCATATCTTTGAGGTAGACTTCAATGTTTTGAATAATTTGCTTTTATTGTATTAAGTACTTTTGGCATGTTTACAAAAACATACACAAAGGAAGGGAGGATATCTATTTATTCATTTTCTTATTATTTCTTATCTAACGACTTCCCTGTACATGTTCATAGATTCTAGAGACTTGATGACTATTTTTTAAATGACAATATTTGGTTGAAATATCAATTTTTAACATTTATATTCAACTATTGTAACTATACTAACAATAGCATAGCTATCTATATTGTTGCTTATTTGATTTGGGTGCTTAGAGCCAGGTATTCTATGGTATAAGTTTTGTTTTCTTAGATTCTTAATTTTGTTCAACATCTCAGTTTGCTGGTCATCAAATTTAAGTACTTTAAAAAAAGAACATGCGTATTTTTAAGTTCCTATATAAACAAAAATGTTTTCCTACTGTCTTTATCAAGAAAGATGTCATTTTTTCTTTTAAAACTTTTCATATAGTTCTCCATTGTCTTGACAGTTAGAGCTGTTGAGAAGTGTGCAGTCAGCTTAATTTTTGTCTCTTTTGTAGATTAATTACTTTTTCTTTCCTGCCCGGAAACTTACAGATTTTGTCCTAACCCTTCTTCCTGGGCTTTCTTTGCCTGAGGAAAGTTTTACAATTTTTAATGTTTGACTATTATTTCTGTCACATTTTCTATGTATTCTTCACAATTCTATTGACTCTCATTTTTCTGTCACTATTACTCAAAAATAATTTCATCATATTACTTTCATTTATTTGTTCACAATGTTGCATTCTTGGAAAATTTGTCAAAAATATTACTCAAATTATCAACTTAGTTGTCCAGGACACTAATTAAGCTGATTTTTTGATATAAAGCAGACTAAAAAATAGAATTAGAATTTTTAACACAAATAGACTAGAAGTTTATACTTACAAAGTTCAAATGATCTGCTCAAATAAAAGAATGGTGAAATATAATGATTATTGAAAAACTTCCATACTAAGATTTATAAAAAAAAAAAAAAACTGAAAAGTAAATTGTGGAATAAATGTGTGTCTGTTTATTTGAATATCAATTCAGAAAGATGCTGTGTCATTTTTAAAATTAAGTAAGATAAAATAATTTATAGAAGAGTGAAGAGTATATTGAACCCATACAGTAATGCTGTAAGTATGGTATTTACAAGTCCATTCCATCTTAGCATACATTGTTCAATATCGTCCTGCACATTCCATGGTTGAAATTGCAAACTTGAAACAAGTTCCAGCATTATACTGAATGGGCAAAAGCTGGGGGCATTCCCTTTGAAAACCTGCACAAGACAAGGATGCCCTCTCTCAACACTCCTCAGGGAGGAAATGACCTGGCCTCTTGGAACTTCAGCTTCCTCATCTGTGTCCCATTCAACATAGTACTAGAAGTCCTAGCCAGAGCAATTGGGCAAGAGAATGAAATAAAAGCCATCCAAATAGGAAGAAAGGAAGTTACAATGTCTCTTCAGATAACATGATTCTGTATCTAGAAAACCCCATGATCTCAGCCCAAAAGCTTCTTTAGCTGATAAACAACTTCAGCAAAGTCTCAGGATACAAAATCAATGATGTGGAATCAACCTAAATGCCCATCAAAGATACATTGGATAAATAAAATATGATATCTATACATCATGGAATACTACATGGCCATAAAAAAGAATCCAAGATTATGTCTTTTGTGGGAACATGAATGGAGCTGGAGGCTATTACTCTTAGAAAACTGGTGCAACAACAGAAAACCAAATACCACGTGTTCTCACTTATAAGTGGGAGCTAAATGATGAGAACTTAGGAACACAAAGAGAGAAACAACAGTGAGGTCTACTTGAGACTAAAGAGAGGGAGGAGGGAGAGGAGCAGAAAAGATAACTATTGGGTAATTGGCTTAATACCTGGGTGATGAAATAGCCTGTACAACGAATGTCATGACACAAGCTTACTTATGTAACAAACCTTCACATGTACCGTTGAACCTAAACTAAAAATGTTTAAAAAAGAAGTTCACAGGAAAAATACAGGGTGTATAACAAAAATAAAAGGAAAGGAAGAAAGGAAATACATAATACAGATGACTAAATAAAATTATTTTTGTAAAAATTTCAGAACACTAAAGTTATAAAAAGTATTAAAAGTTGAGTCAATTAACTTACTCGTCAACATGAGAGAGGGAAGGAGGGTCTACATCATCACATGAACTTCTAACTTAAGCTCCTGGAGTTCAATTATGCTTAAATTGGTTGGGCTCATGAAGGCTGAAAATTAAAAGACTGTGATACAGTAGAGAACATCATTAAGAGCAGTGTAAAGTAAGAGCATATATATGGACTGAAACAATCTTAGGAATGACTTTGAATTTAAGATGAAAAAGTTTTACTCAATTTTTTATGCACTGAAGTGCACAGAGTTTTTGGAGGAGGGATGTGATTCAAATACAGCTGCATATTTACAAAATTAAACTGACCATTTCTGATTTTGAGAAGGAGAGATAGGGAAACCAGATAGAAATCCATTTTAATAACCCAAACAGGCATTTGCACTAACTAGATTGGAATGGAAAATCTTGTAATATTTCAGGAGATGCTATAAAGTTAATTTAGCTGAACCTCAGGATAGAAGAGGATCGATACCAAGCAGACACTATGTATTAGTTAGCAGTACATAGTTATGAGTGACCAGATTTTCTCTTGTGTGCTTTAAGACAAATGTGACAGGGAAAATAGTAGGTGGCAACAGGATTAAATTTTTGCACTCTCTTTGAAACTTTTATATCTAGGCTGTTGATTCTTAAGTCCAAAGATATTTATTTTTCCTAAAAATTATTTCCCTTATTATTGGAAAGCAAGTGTATTCTTCCAGCCTCTTGTTTTAGCACAACTCAGAATGATCTGCCAACAAAACTGAATGTTCACTATTTATTTAATTTTTAAAGGGCATTATGCACATTCAAGGTGGAAATCTTATAAAACAGATTTGGACTTTGTGACCCAAGATATGGTTTGCTTTAAGGAGGGTTTGGAAACAGTGTTAAGAATGTGGGAAGAACACTTGTAGCAAAGACAAAGGCAAATTTTTTTTTTTTTTTTTTTTTTTTCTTTTTGAGATGGAGTCTCACTCTGTCACCCAGACTGGAGTGCAGTGGCGCAATCTTGGCCCACTGGAAGTTCTGCCTCCTGGGTTCATGCCATTCTCCTGCCTCAGCTTCCCAAGTAGCTGGGACTACAGCACCTCCCCCCACAACAACGCCCAGCTAATTTTTTGTATTTTTAGTAGAGATGGGGTTTCATCGTGTTAGCCAGGATGGTCCAATCTCCTGACCTCATGATCCGCCCGCCTCAGCCTCCCAAAGTGCTGGGATTACAGGCATGAGCCACCGCGCCCGGCTGCAAAATGCTTTTTAACGTCTTGATGATATGCTCAGGCTTCCACATTCTGTCCTAAGTAGCATTTCCACAGGACTACATGCATGTTCCCACTCTCTCTCTCTCTCACACACACACACACATATATTTCTTCACATTCTAAAAAGCATATTAGATGAGGATGATGGCATCATTTACAGGATTTAGTCGTTTTTAGTAGAAATAACCCCATATTCACATTCTCTAATTCAGTGAACACAAGTCACCATGGAGGTGAAGCAATGTTCAGTTATGTGGTGTTCCAAGAAGATTAATAAAGGAAGTAAAAACAAAAACAGAAACCAGATTCTTTTGCTATTATGCAATAAATACAACTGTAAATTTTTTTCATAGCTTGTATGAATTCATATTAATAGTGCATAGCCAGCAAAAATATGGTTGAAAACACTTCTTAAAATTATCCTATGAATCTTTCCTTGTGGGCACACTGTGATGTGTTACTCAGATGCCCCGGCAAATAAGAACTCACTGCTGCAGTTATTGAGAAGACTCTGAGCAGATGTCTGTCAGCCATTAGCTCCTTCAAGGATTGCCTTAGCTAAGGAAGGTTATCTCCCCAAGACTGTGCCTCTTCTCAGGGTCCCTCACGTCGAATGACTGAGCTTTGAGAGATTATAATGGCCTAAAGATTTTGTCCCAACTAAAGACAACTCTGACGGGTCATTCTACCTCCAGAACTTTCCATGGGATTAACCAAAACCATCTTGGGTCTACATCACAGTTAAGTAGCTTTCTCTGCCCAATCCTGCTGTCTCTCCCATCTTCCTGGAATGCTGATCCCAAGGGAACTCCCCAATAAACATACTGCATAGTAAATGCCATTAAAGAGTGAGTTTCCCAGGATCCCAAATTGTGGCATTATCTTTCATTAGAGGACTCGGGGGGCGGAGGCAGGAGAATCACTTGAACCCAAGTGGCAGAGGTTACAGTGAGCCAAGATTGCGCCACTGCACTCCAGCCTGGGCAACAGAGTGAGACTCAGTCTCAAAAAAAAAAAAAAAATTAGAAGATGTTAATCAAAACAGATCTTCCTCATTTATTTCTTAATAAAAGTTGCGTGCAAGGTTCACTGCAATATAAAAGTTAAGTTTCTCTTTTGAAATACCCAATAAGGAAGTGCTAAAACTTAGAAAATGCAATCGTTTGCTAGTACTGACAGAGTAACAACGGAACAGCTGCTAATCCAGGGCTATGCTTCTCTGGCAAGGAGAGGACAAAGGTAATTTTTCCACAAACAGCATTTGATAGATCAAATGTGCTTTTTTGCTTTCTTGGAATCTCCAATCATCCAGGAACACAGGTGGGATAAGGCAGTAGCCACCCAAAATGTAAGAAAAACATTGGTTTATGAAAGTATTTAAAAACCACATAAGGTGAACAACAGCAATTTATGTTCAGCAAAATTCTTAGGCAAAAGTAATTTATGTACCTTCCTTTAAACAGGGACTTACATAAAGCAACTATTAGAATTTGATTCTAATAAATCATTATTATATGATTCTGTCACATTTTGCCTCAAACCATGCCTATGAAGCAAAGTCAGGTCTAATAAATCTTTTTGCTATTATCAGACAAAATTCCAATATTTCACAAAAAGGAGAAATGCCATTTCAACGGAATTTGATAATACTATGTGTCATAAAAAGATAAAACGTATAGGCTTTTAAGGGGAAATCCTGAATTTTTTCCAAATTAAAGTAAAAATCCTTATATCCCATTATGTGCTAAATTGTGTCCTCCCCTAAAAAAGATATATTGCCTATATTCTAACCCACAGTCCCTCACAATGTGAACTTATAGGGAGATAGAGTCTTCACAGAGACAATCAAGTTAAATGAAGTCATCATGGTGGGTCATAATCCAATATGACAGGTGTCCTTACAAAGAGGGGCACAGGGACAGACATGCACGGAGGGAACACAGTGTGAAAGACATAGGAGGAAGACCATTGCTAGCTGGAGTGATGCTGCCACAAGCCAAGGAACACCTGGGGCTGACAGCAGCTGAAAAATGCAAGAAAAGATCCATGCCCTACAGGTCCCAGAGAGAGGAGAGCCTGCCAACACCTTCATTTCAGATTTTTAGCATCCAGAACAGTTGTTCTAAGCCACTCTGTGCTTCTCTGTTATGGCACCCCCAGGAAACTAATATGTAACCCAAAACTTTTAAAAATTGATTTTGGTATTTTCTTATTTTTTAAGATTCTCTTGACCATTCAGTTATGTGATTTGACACCATATTACACACACACACACACATTTATGTCTACTTGTGAGAATCCATTTGTATGGTATTGGTTTCAAAAGCCATACTTGCCATATCATTACTATTTTATAATATTCTACATTTTTATTCTTAAAAAATGCACATTATGTTAAGCGGAAGCACTGAACTTTATATAAGAACATGCGCTTGAAGGAAGTTTGGTACAACATCACTTTGAGTAACTGCAAATTTCAGCCTGGGTTTAGGAAGCTAAATTTGAATAAAGAAACTGATCATTTGTACCAGTTCTAAACAACAATGACTTGTCAGTTAATACAATTGGGTAACTCAAGCATAATATTAATAAAATGCATTTATTTCACCCAAACTCTGTCTTCTTTTTAGCTACACTGATATCATAAGTTTCTAACTGCGCAAGTTAATGGCCCCAATTATTAGGTTAAGCAATTTTGGAGGAAGAAATCAGAGTGATGCTTTTATTTTTAAAAAGAATTAAGAAATTTTTAAAAGGCATTCTCAGTTTGTAGTAATAATGACTAAGTTTTAAAATACATTCCTCAAGCATAGTTTAGGTCCTCAGTAAAATATTGGATGTTACACAGTGTTAGTTATTTCAAGATGATCTCATATCCTCCTGCAGACATCACATTCTGCCTTTGTCATCACATCATAATCTAAAGGAAAATGATGATTCCCTCAATGGTCATAATATCAAGCTAGGAAATAAGAAGAATAGGAAGTTATCAGTGAAGAGATACTGAGATATATGTAAACATATCTCTAGTAATAATCCTCTCTGGCTGGGAAGGCTGAAAGTCCATTAGGAACAGCTATACCTCGTACAAAATGCTATCATTGGAATTCCTAGCCAAAGCAATGAAACTAGAGAAAATAAATAAAAAGCATCCAAATTAGAAATGAAGAAATAAAACTATCTCTCTTTGATTATATAATTATATAACTAGAAACTCCTAAAGACTTCTCCAAAAGACTTCTAGATTTAATACATTAATTAAATGAAGTCTCAGGTTACAAAATCAATGTACACAAATCAGTAGCACTGCTATACAGCAACAATGACCAAGCTGAGAATCAAATTAAGAACTCAATCCCTTTTATGATAGCTGCAAAACATAAAATAAAATACGTAGGAATATACCTAACCAACAGATGAACAATCTCTACAAGAAGAACTACAAAGCACTGCTGAAAGAAATCACCGATGACACAATCAAATGGAAATATATCCCAAGCGTATGGGTTGGAAGAATCAGTATTATGAAAATGACCATACTGCCTCAAAGCAATCTACAGATTCAACACAATTCCTATCAAAATACCAACAACATTTTTGAAAGAATTAGAAAAAACAATCCTAAATTTCATATAGAACCAAATAAAGAGCTTCAATAGCCAAAATAATCCTAAGCAAACAGAAAAAATCTGGAGGTATCACATTATCCAACTTCAAAATATACTATAAGGCTATAATAACCAAAAAAGCATGGCACTAGTATAAAAGTAGATACATAGACCAATGAAACAGAATAGAGAACCCTGAAATAAAACTGAATACCACTAACTGATCTTCAACAAAACATACAAAAACATAAATTGCAGAAAGGACACCCTGTTCAATAAATGGTGCTGGGAAAACTGGATAGCCACATGTGGAAGAATGAAGCTGGATCCCTATCTCTCACCATATAAAAACCAACCCAAGATTAATTAAATTTATCTTAAATATAAGACCTGAAATCATAAAAATCCTAGAAGAAAACATAGAAAGAGCTCTTCTGGACAATGTCCTACACAAAGAATTTATGACTGAGACCCCAAAAGAAAAACACAAGCAAATATAAATAAATGGGACCTAATTAAAGTAAAAGGCTTCTGCCCAGCAAAAGAAATAATAATCAGAGTAAATAGATAACCCACAGAATGGAAGAAAGTATTTGCTAACTACGCATCCAACAAAGGACTAACATCCACAACCTATAAGGCACTCAAACAAATCAGCGAGAAAAGAAAAAAACAAGTAATCCCACAAAAAAGGGAGCAAATGACACGAATACACATTTCTCAAAAGAAGATATACAAATGGCCAACAAATAGGAAAAAAATGCTCAACATCACTAATCATTAGGGAAATGCAAATTAAAACCACAATGAAATACCACCTTATTCATGCTAGAATAGTCATTATTAAAAAGTCAAAAAGCAATAGATGTTGGCATAGATATGGTGGAAAGGCAATGTTTATACACTGCTAGTGGGAACTTAAATTAGAACAATCTCTATGGAGATTTCTCAAAAAACACTAAAAATAGATCTACCATTTGATCCAGCAATTCCAATCTGGGTTTCTACCCAAAGGAAAAGAAGTCATTGTATCAAAAAGACACCTGCACACGTATGTTTACTGCAGCTCTCAATTCACAATTGCAAGGATATAGAACTAACCTAAGTGCCCATCAACCAATGAGTGAATAAAATGTGGTAAGCATACACCACATTGAAATACTACTCATGGAATACTACTGAGCTATAAAAAAGAATGAAATAATGTATTTTGCAGCAACTTGGATGGAGCTGGAAGCCACTATTCTAATTGAAATAACTCGGGAACAGAAAACAAAACACCTTATGTTCTTACACGTAAGTGGCAGGTAAGCTATTTATGTATTCACAAAAGCATACAGAGTGGTATAATTGACAATTGAGACGTGGAAGAGGGGAGAGTGGGAAGAGGGTGAAGGATAAAAACTACATATTAGGTACAATGTACAGTCCTCGGGTGATGGTGCACTAAAATCTCAGAGTTTACAACTCTGCAATTCATCCATGTAACCAAAATCACTTGTACACATAAAGCTATTGAATATTTTTTAATTATTGGAAAAAAGCTATTGCTTGTTAATAAGAGTAACCACAACCATTTTAAACAATCAAAATACTGCCTTTTGCAGAAAATGGTCCCAGAATAATCTGAGAAATAGACCTATTTTATCAGTTCTTCGCTTCTGCAGATTGCTGTGGTCTAATCATTCACAGTTTGGATTCAACAACAGCACCCACACATAGCTGATGTCCCAAAGATGTCAGGGTATTCACCCAGGTAACCATGAGTCGGGAAAACACAACACTTCAAAGACAATGCATTGCTTTCTGACTCAATCACAAGACTATTACCCCAGGATAAGAGGGACAAACAACATATTTTCATTGTATTTTAATTAGCATTATTTTATGTATTAATACAACTTAACATGTTCCAGCTTTCTGTGTTAAATTGATCTTAGAGCCAGGCATACTCACCAAGGTGCTCAGTGCTGCCCATCACAGGAAACCATCCCAATGACACCATTTCAGTGGTGAGCAAAGTGATTTCCTAATAGCCTTAGGTTGCCTAATAAGTTAATTACATTAATTGGTTTATACTTCCAATCTTGAAATTTTACTGGTAGGTGTAGTTACTACAACTACAATATGTTGTTTTTTGTGCATTATTGGGGTAGAATACGCAGAAAAGAATATGCTGAAAACAATTTTCTTAGGAAAGCAGCTATCTCTGGGAGAGAGGTTTGGATGGGGAAGGCAGGGAGAAGTGGCACTGCTATTAGAGTCAGCACATTGAGAGAGAAGCAAATTGAGTAAAGTGATGTGTAAATTGGGGAATTCTCAATAGAGTCAGAACAATGAGCAATTTCAGAAATCAAAACTACCTATCTGGACATTCATTGTGTTACTACATCCATTTTGATGCCTGCAAATCCGTCGAAATCATTAAAGGTGTTCAAAGTTCTTTGTTAAGGAGTGTTTAGCTATTCTCATTCTAGTTATAAATTGCACATCACAGGTAATCCTGTACTTACCAGTTCATGAAGAACTTTTTGCCATCAAATAACTCTCTCAGCTATATAAAAGCTTAAAATTAAACAACCTTTTAATGTTCTCTACAGATCAGAAAAGGATGATGCATTAGACTGTGTCTGGAATAGTCAGAGAAACATTCTGATGGGAAATGACCTTTGATCTGAGTCTTAATGAACTAGCATTTCCAGGTGGACAGACTGGGTAAACAAGGAAGGGAGTAAAAGTGAGAAGTTATCAAGGTTGTTGTTAAAAGCATGCACTGGTGTCACAGGCAGGTGTTCCAATTCCAATTTTCCTGTGTCCTGGATGTATTACCAAGGCAAGGACTCTAATTTTCCTTGACTCCCATTTTCCCATATATTAAACAAAGGCTATAAAATACGGACCTCCTCAGGTAGCTGAAAGACATAAATGAAATAATGCATGTGATCATAAAGCCTGTGTACCTGAAATATAGTAAGCATTCAATAAGTGTTAGCCATCATTATTACCCTCACATCAAACTGTGGGCATTCAATTCACCATGTTTTTTTTTCTAAGAGAAATTAGAACAAAAAGAATATAGATATTAAAATAATAGAGCTCTGAATTGATATAAAATTTGGAATATTTCTAAAATACTTTTTTTAAAGTAATTGTTACATACATTAAGGAATCACTATACTACATATATCAATCAATAACCACAGTTATTTAAGTCACTTTCAGCTCTAATCTATAGGAATTTAATGAGATTTTAAACTCTGATTATTGTCAGTACTTGTAGAAAATTTGATTATCCTCAATTCATTTTTATTCTTATTTTGTTCTCCTTGCTAGATCAACCTAGACTTTTATAGTGATTGTAGCCTCACAAAATAAAATCTATTTTTCAAAATTGAAGTGTTACATATTAAAGGATAATAGAAAGTCTAAATCAGTTTTTCCAATTTTCTCCCAGCAAAATAATGATACAGTTCTCATATTTATTTATTCTTGACCTGTCAGGTCGGACTTTATGTTATTGAATTGGCTTTATATTTATTGCATTAATAGAGGGGATAGAAGCAGAGGACAATGAACTAGACTTAGTAATTTTCTAACTTAGCCTCAGCGATGACTCAATTACTCTCAGCCAACAATCCTTGAAAACCTACTGTGTGTAAAATTCTCACGAGCTCACAGAAGCTTCTTCAAGTGATGTTCTGATATTTATGCAGTTGTAATTGAAATGATTCAAGTAGATTATAAGTCGCTTGAAAAAGTAATTATTTCACTCATTTATTATGCCTTTGCATACTATCTAATTTTGTGCTACAAATTGGTGCCCTTAAATGAAGACTTACTGAATTAAATTGAATAATAACATACTATCGGTGGCTCTTATTAGGAAAAATTATTAGGCAATGAGAAATATAAAGAAATGTTTTGCCAACTCAGACTCACAAGAAGCAGAGACTTTACACAGTATTGCGCTTCATTATCGGTTCAATTTCATATACGTAACTATGAAGCAGAGAGGAAGCATGAAGTCTTCACTCTCCAATACAGCTCTTGACATGCTTACTTGCTGCATGTGGAAGTACCTTAGCCCTGATTTAGCAAAAGAGCTCTCTCTAAGGATTGCAAGCACCATCACTTATACAAACAAAGCCATTTTGATGATGAATGTTATATTATAGATGCTATAACAGGTCACCCCAATGAATAGAGAATATTTCGTGCAAAATGGGCCCAGGACTTTTAAGAGCAAGAGCTATGTAATGACCTTGAGCTCTACTCCTTTAGAGGATTATGGATATGATTCTATCTAAGGACACATACCTTAAGTGAGTCTATTTCTACGTAAGTATATTTGAGGGAGCATCATTTGTTACTTTGTGTCAAAATCCCTTAGGCTATATTTGACATGACAACTTATTAAAAGCAATTTTTTGTTTTAAGGTATAAAGAATTATCAGTCACTTAAGAACAATGTGTCTTTGATGCAAACAACTTCCTAATATAAATTTTCTTCCCTGGAAAAAAAAAATCCATACCTAAGTATTTACTTTTCTTCCTTCCTCATTTAATTCAAGCCTGTACAAATGTCACTTACTGCAGAGATATGTCCCCATCTAAAATAGTAATCCATCATTCATTATCAGTTCCCTTACTTTATCTTCTGTCTTATAGCACTTCTCAAGACCTGAAAGTGTAGCATTTATTTATTTGTTTACTTGTTATAGTCTCCCTCCTCAGCTAGTGTGCATGAAGGAGAAACCTAAAAAGTGCTTATAAATTAGCAGATGTTTCATAAATATTTCCAGAAGAAATAAATGGATTCTCATCAAAAGAACATAGCAGGTGCACTAAGTCTGTGGGTTTCTTCTGTCGGCTTTTCTGGAGGCATAGTTTTGAAAGACCAACTTTTTTAAGTTTAAGATTTAATTGACATTTAGAGCAATATACTTTGCAGATAATATTTATTGGTGTGGTAGACTGCATAAGGGCCCTCCAAAAATCTACATCCTAATCCTCAGAATCTATGAATATGTTACTTTACATGGCAAAAGAGGCTTTGCAGTATGATTAAGTTAAGGATCTTGAGATGTAGAAATTATTCTGTATTATCTGGGTGGGCCTCATGTAGTTTCAAGGGTCCTTATGAGAGAAAGGTAGGAGGATCTGTCAACAAAGCGAGTCAAACTCTGTAAAATATTTAAAGAGGCTTATTCTGAGCCAAATATGATTGACTAAGGCCCATGACACAGCCTCAGGAGGTCCTGAGAACATGTGTCCAACATGATTGCACTATAGTTTGGTTTTATACATTTTAGGGAGACATAACATAGCCATCGATACATGTAAGGTATACATTGGTTTGTTCTAGAAAGGTGGGACAACTCGAAGGTTGGGGGGGCGGGGGTCGTGGGGGAGGGTGGGTTCCAGTCAGAGATGGATTCAAAGATTTTCTGACTGGCAATTAGTTGAGAGAGTTAAGTTATTATCTAAAGACTTGGAATCAATAGAAAGGAGTGTCTGGGTTAAGATGAGGAGCTGTGGAGACCAAGGTGCTTATTATGCAAATGAAATCCCCAAGTATTAGGCTTCAGAGAGAATACGTGGGAAATGTTTCCAATCAGATCTAAAAAGGTACCAAACACTTAATCTCTCCTGGATCAGGAAACATCCTGTAAAGGGTCTACATGTAGAGAATCTACGTTCTCTACTGAATGTAGATTTTTCCCAGAAAAGACAGCTTAGCAGGACCATTTCAAAGCATGTAAAAGAAATATATTTGGGGGTAAAATACTTTGATTTCTTTCAGGGCCTGCTATGTGTCATGTGATGCTGTACCAGAGTCAGGTTGGATTTTGGTATCTTATTGCTAGAGAGTCTGTTTAGTCAGTCTTAAGATCTCTGTTTTAATGTTAATGATCAGTTGTCCCCGAACTCCAAAGACAGGAGAGAATAATGAGACACATCTGACCTCTCCTTCCCATCATGGCCAGAACTAGTTTTTCAGGTTTTCTTTGGAATGCCCTTGGCCAAGAGGAGAGGTTCATTCAGTTGACTGGGGGGCTTAGAATCCTATTTTTGGCTTACAGTTCAAAGACAGTAAATGTAATCTGACAATAGAAGCAAAGAGAGAGGACAGAGAGATTAGAAGTTGATACGCTGCTATGTTTAAATGTGGACTAAGAAGCCACCTACTGAAAACTATGGATAGGAAGGTGGCAAAGGCAAGGAAGCTGAGTCTCCCCTAGAGCCTCCAGAGCAATCAATTCTGCTTACACCTGGACTTTAGCCCACTGACTGATTTTAGACCTCTGACTTTCAGAACTGTAAAATAATAAATGTGTATTATTGTCATCCACTAAGTTTATGGTAATTTGTTGGAACAGTTACAGAAAACTAATACAATTGATAAATTCTGTTGATCACATACAACATTCCCAAGAATTTCTGGACAGATTTTTTTTTCTTCTTAATTTAAAGTCCTAGATATATGGGGAGGTGAAAACAAACTGTGTGAGAAAACAACCCTCATGAAATCTACATATAGCAAATTTGCTTTATGGCAACTTCACATTTAGTGCTAGCTGGTTGTTGATGAGAAACAGGGAAAAATCCTAAAGATTCTTGTTCTTTCTGCTTGTGGTAGGAAAGGAATCTAAAATTCTCAATTCTTGTTTAAACATGATCTTAAGTCCAATATTAGTTTGATAGGACAGCTATAACAAAGTCCCATAAACTGGGTGATTTAGAACACAAAAATTTATTGTCTCACAGTTCTGAAGGTTAGATGTCCAAAATCAAGGTATCTGCAGGGCACATTTCCTGTGAAAGATCCCAGTAAGGGTCTTTTTCAGGCCCCTCTCCCAGCTTTTGGTAGCACCAAGTATTCTTTGGTTTGTAGATGAATCACTCCAGTCACAAGGCTGTTCAATTCTTGTGTCTTCAGTTTTTTTCCTCTGTATGCCTGTCTCTGTATCCCAATTTCCTCTTTTATAAGGACCAATTATTCATTTTCAAAGAGCTATGGTATATCAGTATAACTTGACATCTAAATAAAGAAACATTTAATGCATACCATAAGGCATTATGCATTTATTTATGCACCACAAAGGCATATATATTTATTTCTAGCTCTCATTCTATTCCAGGACATGATGTAAACAATATTTAAACATAGAAACATTTTTTATCTCACATTTTAGTATCTCAATTTAGTTTCTGAAATGAGGAAAAGAAAAAAATGAGATGAATTTCATTTAACTTCATTCAATAAAAATTGTGTCATTCCTTCTTTTAAATGCACAGACTCAAATTTTATTTTCAGAGATAATGAGTAAGCCACAATTGCAAAGGTGATTATAATCAATTTGGATTGGTAACAAAATCAGGTGGTCAGAGAGAAGCTGAACTCATTTACAATAATGAATCAACTCAATGATGATCATTTCTGAATAACTGCATTCCGGTATCCAACACTTGAAAGGGAATATAAATTACTATCATGTGCTTACTATAACAGGCTTCTATCAGCATTATTGCCTCTACATTAGAGACCATTAAAATGCTTATTTTAAACTCAGGAAACTGACGCGGAGGAAAATTAGTTAACCTGTCCAACCCACATAGATTGTAAGAGCTGAAGGGAAGATTTGAACCCATATGTGATGCTAGAGTTTGTATTCTTAACCACTATAACATACTGGCTCCCATATATCCCATAGCTAGATAAAGTATTATTATATACCTGAATATCTTCTCTGTAAGCTTTGGGCAGAGTCAGAGTTAATATGCTTTGCACACAGACTCACATAGGCTCCCAGACTCTCCAAGCCCTTTCTTACCCATCCTCCTTCTTTTCTTTCTCACTCACTGACAATGGAATATAATAATTGCAGTGGATTCCTGGGGGGATTCAAGTGGTCCTGAACTAAGAAAAAAACAAAAATATAAACCACCCATTTCCAATGATAAAGATTTAAAACTTAATTTACATTTCATACAAATCAATAATTTTAGTCTTATTACACTAATGTGTAGCATAAGCTTATCCAACTAAATCACAGTAGAAAATCTATGGACAGAATATGTGCTAATGTGATCTTTGCAAACTCCGTCTTCTTGGAAGTACATGTCTTCTGTCTGAGTAGAGTTGAACTATCACTTCACTCTTCTTAATAAAATCAGTTCAATATCAGATAATAATTTGGAGAATTTGGAGAAAACCTGTGAAAAACAAGGTTTGTTCTATGTTGTATCACAGCTCTAGTTCTTATAACTTGGCAGGTTAGTTTTTTTTATACAAAAGATCACAATTTTTGGTGTTAAAAATATAAGCTAAAAAGTTAATATCTCCTTATATATTATGATTGTACAACATTTTAAAAGACTAAATCATCAAATACTGAAATTCAAATTAATAAATACAAAATAAGTTGTGAAATCCAAAGGTCTTTGTTTACATAACTAAAATATATATGTATATATGTATGTGTGTGTGTACACATATATATATGTCAAGACAATAGTGCCATTGCTGTATATTTTTCTAATTAAAAATCTAGCAGTTGCCCTTTATTTATCTGTGTTGAGTTTCCTGGCTATGAAGCTACGTTAACACTGACCTAGATCAATACACCTCAGCAAAACCCTGTAAGCAACAAGCTTAGAAAGGAATTGTGTTTTTACTATTGACTTCAGAATAAATCTCCTAATTTCTTAGCTGAAGCAAACACTTATTTAACAAAAGCTGAGAATACAGTTGTGTTGTTTCTTAAAACAATGCAACCAAATAGAAGTATTTTTACTATAAAATTCTCCAATTCTATTTTAATAAATATGTGCCAGACTTAAAACAAAGTAATCCAGTGGGTCAAGATTATATGTATGAAGTATTTAAATAATGCAACTATTTTTCTAATTATAAAAGCAAATCATGTTTTGACAGGGTTTGAAAATATTAAAATTATAAATAAGACAGTCATCTAGAAAAAGTTTTATATAGTCACAATATTTGGCATTACAAAACAGAAACAACTTTGCATAAATTTATTTTAATAGCTTTGGCCTCAGTGAAAAATGTCTTAGAGCCCAAGGCCAGAACAGGGCAACATCCATGTTCTGGGCTGCACTGCTGGACTGGAGAGCCAGTATCCAGTCTGGCTATTCACCATATAGCTGAGACAGGTTCAGGGGTCTCCAGATTACCCCAGGTTTGTAGAGTATATGGATGAATACCAATTTGTGGAGTGTCTATTATTCCCTACAAGCGTCTTAATGCCCCCAAAGCATGAACATTAGCTCAGTCTTAGTAACTGGCAGCCTCTCAAAGACCCCCATCCAACCTGCCCTACTTAGTGCAGCACTCTCAGATATACAACATCCCTGTCTACAACCGGTCGGGAACGCGGAGGACCATATTTGGGCCCCGCAGAAGAATGTGGAAGATTTTCTGAGTCCACTGCTGGCAAAGACATGCATTACCCAGGCCAAAGAGTTGACAGGTACCCTGCAGGTCAAGGGCTACTTTGACCAGCAGCGCAAAGCCTGGCTCCTGAAGAAGGGCTACTGATGTCCAGCAGAGCAGCTTGCATGACAACATCCCTACAAGCTGCACTCCAAGGAACCTCAGGAGGAATAAGGTGGGTTTTGGAGCCTTGAGACAGGCAATCCAGAGACTAGGGCTAAGGGATTTGGTGGGGCAGAGTGAAGGCTAAAAGGATTCTTTGTTAGGTATTAGTTGCATAAAGTGGGAAACAAGACCCTATGTACAGGTGGCAGCACTAGGTGAGCACTACCTGCCAGGAACAGCCAAGCTAGTGGGGGCTATTAGCTCTTGTCCCTCCCCATCACCTTGGCCCATCCCTGCTTTCCCTTCATTGGTGCTCCTTGGGTGCAGCTATTAAAATTCTAGGGGTTGTCACCTGGTGAAAGCAATATCCTAACTCCATTTAGGAGACTGTAGCAGAGGGCAGATTCACTGGGTACATTCCTTCCTTGGTCCTATGGCCTTCCAGAGCTCACTGCCACAAATTTACCTGAGCCCTTGCCCTAGTTCAGACCTGGCTTGGCAGAGGCTATGGAGAACACAGATGATTCAGGCATGGGTCTTGGGGGTCTTCTGTTCCAAGTGCAGTGCTGAGCATGAGACACAGAGTTCCTCTGTTAGCCACTGAATTCTTTCTACCTGATGGAGGAGTAAGAGGCCCAGACTGGGTGCCTGTTCCATTCCAGACCAGACTTGGGCCTAACCGGGTTTCCAGCTCCAGGAGATTAAGTGATTCGCTTTGGCAGGGCTGGCCGCAAGCAGTGCCTGGGAGCTCCAAGTAGTCCAGTATAGGGCTATCCTCCCCAGCCTGCTGACCTGGAATCAAGGCTGGATGGGGGTTTGCAGGCAGGAAGATGCTGGCCTTTAAACCCGGCCACCCCATCCCATCCCACCCCCAGTCAGCTAGCCATCACACCCAGGCCATACTTGGAATCACAGGGGCCAAGGGCCTGAGTTCTCACCCCCATCCCATCCTAGCATCAAACTGGCTAAGACATGGTTCAGATACTAGCTCTCCTCCATGGTCTCTGACCTAAGGTAGGGTACTGAATTTCTTTGGGACTCAGTTTTTTTATATGAAAAAAGGGGAACATCTTTGTAAGGATATTCCTGGCTTACATGTTAAACCCTCACTCCTGGAGACTCCAGGACCCTCTCAAGTCTAAAGCCTCTGCAAAGAAAAGGAGCTCAATACATTGATTTAATGACATAAGCCCCATCAATCATTAATGCAAATTTTTAGTTAGCTGTATATACGATTCAAGCTATTAAAATTTTTACAATATTTACAAATTAGTCTTCCGAAAAAAAATGCCTTACAAGGAACTAGTACTGACAATAATGACAAGTCAAGATTATTTGAATTGCATCAAATATTTCCATAACACTTATAAATATAAAATAAGACATAAAAATAAGAATAAAAATATGAAATGATAACATAATTTAAAATAAGAATAAGCATATGCATCAAAGATTACTTGCACAGCTAGAAGCCCACTCAGAACTCTAGTCAGTTAAGGAGCAAAATGCACATTTAATAGAGTTTCAAATAAAAAGTTATTTCTGGAATGTATGGGAAAGTGACTATGTTCCCAAATAATTTAAAAGTTGAATGCAATCTTTTAGATTTCAGAGTGAAAGTGACTCTTGATTGTATAATTTATTAAAATTAGAATCAGAGTTGTGTTTGGGCCAGGTGTCAGTAAACAAAAATGAGTGACTCTATCTCTAGTAACTCCAAATTCCTCCTTATCACTTACTGCCTTGAGCTTCTCTCCTCAGTTATTTCGTGTCCAATGACAAGGTTCACCTGATAGACTGGTGTGGCCTTAGGGAAAATTACCGCCAGGGTCCCCTCAGGCTGGCCAGTATTCATGACAAACTGTTAATGATTTTGAAAATCACTACCTCCAGTGTTTCCAGAGTCTTTAACTGATGCCCATTTACAAAAGCTATTCATAGAAATATAAGCCTGATATCTAAATGAAACATAAGGTTGCTCTGTTACATCTCCTACAATGTTTGCATTTTAATATTGGCCATGCCTAGTTTAAGCCAAAGGGAGCCTCATTCTCTCTGCTTCATGTTTCCATAAAGAGGCCCCCCACACCTCGACTTCCGCTAGCCTCTGGTTTCTCTCCATGATTCCTGTTCACTCTTGTTGGAAATGGAGGACTGGTTCCTCTAACTGGTGGATTTGGAACAAAAAATTCAGATGTGCTCACCTCAGCCTCTCCTCTTCTGCTTTTTATGGAGCTAATCTATTTAGCTCACTGGTATCAACCCACGTATCTGGAAATTTGCCTGGATTATAGGATGGGCTTCAGAAGTGTTTACCAAACACTTACAAACATTTAACAAATGAATAATAATGAATCTGTTGAGTCAGTAACTGAATGGATAAATTTCATATAATGTGTCAAATATCAGCATGTCCATTTGGTCAAAGATCTGAATCTGCATTCTTCACATGGTTTGTCAGTATTTGAGTAAATAATTTTAAGTGCATCTATGTGTCTTTGATCCAACTCTAATAGTCTCAGAATTCAGTCATGGACAAGGGGTATATTACTTGTTGTTTGTTCTGAAACCACTTAATAGAATTGAAAGGAAAATACAGTGAAGAAGAGTTAAAGTTAATATAATAGAAAACTTTTTTAAATGGAAGCTTTTGAAAAAACAGGATGTACTGTCACGAGTGTAACATTCACCTCAATAGGTGAATATTAGTAGAGAATAGATACTTGTTAGAGAAGATGTAGAAGAGATGATCCCAGCACCAGAGAGAGAATTGGTCAGTGTCAAGTAATAAAAACAGGAACCACTCCAGATACTGCAAGAGAAGAGGGGCCAAAAGCAGGGTTACTACAAAATTGTTGGAAGGGCAAAAATCAAACAACCAAAAAAAAAAAAGAAGAAGAAGAAAAGGAATATTGGAAGAGTGAAAGGGAGAAGGGAATGAAGGGAATGTTACCTAGTTATCAGGGCTGTCTTTTCAATTCAAGACTAAACACACCAGCCATCCCTCCAGCTGATCTGCTAATGATGTTGCAGAAACAAAGGAACATGGATTCCATGGATGCTACTGAAACCCCTACTGACATGTTGGTGACCCTGTCACCTGAAGTTGCTCTCAGAGCCCACAGTCACCTCCCCATGTTATCACTGCAACCAGAGACACCACAGAAACAGAAAATAAATAATTCTTTCTTTCTCCTTAAAAAAAATGTCCTGCAAGGGCTTCGCATTGGCCAAATCTTACTGGAAACTTGTTAGCAAGGGAGCCTGGGAAAACTGCTTGGCATTCTTCCAGCTCCCTGCCATAGAAAAGCAAAGAAGGGTTTGAATGAAGCTGAGAGCCAGCAAGCAAGCAACCAGAATACCAGATAGTGTATTCTTTCACATTTTTCAAGATCCAACAGAAATTTGTTAGAGGAGGAACACTATTCACTATTAACCTCTCTAGAAATTACAGCAACAGACCATTAAAGACATTTAGAATAAATAACTAGCAGCTACCCACAGTCGCAAAAATATTTGTACTGAATTACAGCTGTCAAAGTATATATGACAGCTTACACTGTACATGGAGAGAATGAATTATAGAACTAAGAAATGCCAAATCTACCGACTATATTTATACTCATAATGCAGAGTGAGGAAAAAACGGTGTGGGCAACTTTAGAAAGCCTTCAATAGGAGATCAAAGGTAACGTGCCCTGGTAGGGGAGGTAGGATTTCAATGAAAGGAAGTTATTTTATACTCATAGAGAACATAAGCAAGGGAACTGAGGCTAAATGGAAGTAACAAGTATATGGAGAATATGGAAGAAGGAGTAAGGTAAGAAAAATCAGTCTCACTCAAGGATTTGAACATTAAAATAGGGTCCAATATGGCGGATATAAAGTTATACTTAAGGTGTGGAAAACTACAGAGTATTGAGGAAATGATGAAAATAGATTCCTTTGGAGTTCACTTTGTTAGATTTTATTTCACAATCTTCTATCTGAGGAAGGCTGATATTCCATTCTTGATTACCATCTATAAATGGTGATTAGCCTAAAATATATGGAAGTTTCTTTGGGGGGGTCTTCCAAATCTGACTTGAGGTGTTATTTTGAGTGGTATCTGCAGCAACCTTCCACTTTTTCTGACTTCCTTTTCCTTTCCATACTAATTTGACCCCCATTTCTTATCCTACTATATGAATATTTATACGACATTAATATCAGCAATAGGAACAAACCACTCTGAGAATGAACGTAGTCTAACAGTTAAGAGAATGAACTCTGGAGCCAAACTACATAAATTCAAAACCCAACTCCACAAGTACTACTTATATGACCTTTGATTTACTTAAAATTTTCTTAGCTTCATCTTTAAAATGGGGTGATGGAAGAATTTATCATCTAACATTGTTGTCAGCATTAAAGGCAATGATAATGTTAAGCACTGGCCTTAGGGCCTGACATATACAACATCATGTAAGGGTTAGCTTTATTTTTTCTGTTATCCCCAGCATGTGGTTTTAACTTGTGCATAAGTTCTCCATTTTGACAAAGGCATCATTATCCCCTGTGGCAACTCATTTCATTTTGGACCACTGAAATCATGAAGTCTTCTCTATACGTTTCTTCATAATGAATTTGTTATAATTTCCAGCCATTGTTTCTATTTCTACCTTTGACGCTACCTAGAATTCATGCACCACATTCTCTCTTGAGTAGGGCAGGCTTTCCTAGATTGAGAGAGAAATAATTACCCTCTTCCAAATTCTCCTATTTTGCTCATATTAATAGCACTGTTCTTATATTAATACTTCATATTGTATATTTCTTAGATCTACATGAACTTGATTATTTGCCTTTGGATCTCCATTTGCCAATATCATTCTCAAACATCCTAGTAACATCTGCCATCTCATGTCCAAAGATATGCACACTGGGGAACTCTCAAATGGCCAGTGGGACGGACATAAGTAAACTGGGGGCCTTCTACTCCCCCATTGATCACCTGTGTATGAAACTGTCCCTGTCACCTGCAAACTGTGACTTCTTTAGACACAGTGTTCAAAATAATCTCCCTTACTTGGACTAATAAACTGAATAGAGATAATCCCAGAAGAGAGAGACAAAGATACACTATCAGGGCTCCCCCTTCACATTTGTGTTCAGCAAATTTAAGCTGTAAAAATGAAACACTTATGCTGCTTTCAAATGATCAATATTCACAGAAGTGTGTCATAGTAACCATGGATTAAAAATTATAATAATATGTATTAAAGTAACATAACGTCTTAACAGGGTCAAATATTTTTAATGATTTTTACAGACAAATGGTTCCTCTAAGAATGCTAACCTATTATTTAATGAAACTGTGTTAAAAATTAAAATCAATTAACCAAGTTTTTTCCTCAGCCATTGTATTTTATATTAGCAATGTGTTTTTCATATATGTTTCATATGTGTATATGTGTGTTTCTCATATATATAGCACATATATAGCAATGTGTTTCATGTATATGTTTTATATACATACACACACACAAGGTAGTGAAGAACCATTGTGTGTGTGTGTATGTATGCGTATGTGTGTGTGTGTGTGTGTGTGTGTGTGTGTATATATATATATATGCTGTATACCAACATTGCCCAGTGCTAAAACTATATCTCACTTCAAGGAAATATTATAAAAATAGAATTGTGAAAATTCCAAAAGACAAACCTTTTCTAATAGTTGTACCATATGTCACCATATCTTATAAAATTATATATTAACTTGAGAAAATTCAGATAAAAATATTTTACTAACGATAAAACCAATGTCCATTTTGTAGAACTCATAATCTGCTTTGTATTATTCAAATGCAAGGGCAGGTCAGTGCAATTAACTTTGGGTGAGAGTTGTTCTTCTCCACCTGTGGTCCTTGGAGAGCTCATCCTTCTAGGCTTCCGGGTAAGCTGTCAGGTGCACTGCCAACCAAGATTCAGGCTTAGATTAAACCTTCAGGGCCCACATAACAATTTATACCCTTGACAATTTTTTTCTGCTGATTGAATAATGGTATTTTATGGCCTATTTAAAAAACAATGTATTTGAGCACATTTTATTTGTACTACCCTAAGTTGCTGATCCTATAAAAAACTGTAAGCCAACTATAGTGTGCTGTCACATTTTTGGAGTTACATATTTCCCTAATTGAATTTGTTGATTTATTGCTAACAAAGATAAAATTTTCTATTTCAGCCAATTTTCTGGGATGTGAAATTGCTTCAACATGGAAGCAAATTCTATGACTTTGAAAAAAGTGCTTGAAATCCATTTAGTCACCAAAATATTAACTTGATAGAAGTGAAACAGCCAAGGAAAATGATCCTGTAAAGTCTTCTTTCAACTCTAAAATAAAATTATTGAAAGTACAGCTGCTTGAGCAGAAAAGTAGATTGTGACAACTTCTGCCACTTAAATTTTCTGAGTATAGAGTAAGTTTCATAATATTCCAGAGGAATATTATAATTAATGATTATCAATTTCTTAAACTTTTATGAAATTTCATTATGTAATTAATATTTCATAACTAATTAATATTTAAATAGGAAATAAAATATTTCCAAAAGTCCATTACAAATACAAAATCTCATAGCAGGCAATTGGAAATGCTGTACTTTTTCGATCTTTCTAAAATGGAAAAGGCATGTTCTCAATTTTTTTCTGAAATTTTATTCTATAATTGCTAGCTTAGATTAGAAAACAAAAATGTTTGATTGAATTTCCTAAAAGGTTTCTATTAGGTGGTAGGTATTATGCATACACTATTACCTTATTTAATAAAATATCTGTTGTTTCATTAGAAATTTTCTACTTATGATGTTTGATATAAACCCCCATTTGGAAATATAAATCTATCTTTCTCAGAGCAAATAGAAGGACATTGTCATGTTTGGAAATCTCCAGGTGTGTCTTTGTATCTTAGAAAGCTTAATGTAATACCATCATCCCCAAATTTGCACTAAGCTTGGCAAAAAGAACAGCAAATCCCAAGAAACAATTAATCTTTTCTATCCTACTGAAGACAATAGCTGAAGTTTTAGAATTCAATATTCAGTCAGCATACAGAAACAACACTTTGAAGTTATATAAAATAAAACGTGATGACTCTTTAAAAATAGTTTTAAAATTTGGCTGTACTCCACAAACATGAATCTATGCTGTGCCTTCTAAGTACACTCTTGCATTTCTTCCATACAGACAATGCAATGCAATGACATCATTTCATTATTTGGAATGTTGGAAGTATGCAAATAGAAAGGTCAGCAGAAGAAACCACTGCAGAAAGAAGCTTGGTCAGGACAGCACAGCAGGAAACAGATTCAACATCCTTGTCTCCGACCTGTGTTTGCCTATGAACCCATCCTATTCACCATATTGAGGTCTGATCCTACCAGCACCAAAAGAGTGAAGTAAGTTATACAGAGAATGGAGAAGTGTATTATTATAAAGTGCCAGAAATTGTTGCTGCAGGATTACTACGGAGGATTAATCTAGTAGGTAGCCTAATGTTTTCCCTTCATAGGTTAAGTTGTAAAGGATGTTAAGATACCAGGTCAAGCATGCCAAATTACTTCCCCAAATTGTAGTAGGGCTGGCAAAGGATATTTTGAGCTCCTGTTTTCCAAATTCTAACTAACACCAATAGGGAATTATGCTTAGGTGGGAAAAAGATGAAATGGAAAGCATTTTGGAAATGAGGGGACAAGAGAAAAGAGGAAAAGATTCATTCAACACACAGCTACCAATATCCATAATTTGGCTATTCAAGCCACACTGATCCTACCTGAATTTCAGAACCAATATATTTGGCTTAGGAAGAAAGCAGCTAATCTGATGAATGTTTACAGTGTTGAATGAGGTGATTGATGCTTTTTTGTAAAGCCACATGCACACGGAATACTGACGTTTCAGAAAAAAATTCAACTGTTGAAATTCTAACACATTGGAGTTGGCAATAAAGATTGTAACATAGTCCAAATTAGTAAGATTCTTAGCTCTCCTTTTTCAGAAACAACACAAATGATTGTCTAGCAGGAGAATCTCTGCCAGAAAGCTGACAAAATGCTGCTTTTGCTTCATTTTTGGAATTTTCAAATTTATAATAGTAAAAGAAGAATTTGGCCACAAATTACTGACCTCTTTGTTTTGGCAACATAAATCAATAGTGAGAAGTAAAATAGGCAATCTGCGAAAACAACAAAAAAAACCAAGTTAAAACAAATATCGATTGTAAGTGGAGAAATGCAATGGAGAAATCAATCACTATTATAATTCATCATTCATAGAAAAATACAAAAATAGAAAAATTAAAATTTAAGCCCTGAAATACAAGATAAGCCCTGAAATACAAGATAAACCCTAGTCAATGAATTCTGAAAACCACATAGAAAATACTCTTTCCAAACGGTCCCTTCTTCCTTTATTTACTGCTTCACTGCCAGCATTTCTTCCATTTACATTTTAGGGAAATTATTAAGTTTCAAAAGATCCACTTCTTTTGGTAATATCCAGTTGTTAACCCTGAAACTCTGTGTCTGGCTGGGTCTATGTGGCAAATGTCAATGGAGGTAACCAAGATGCTTGTAATTTTCTAATTCTCTAATCTTCTAAGAATAAGAAAGCTATTTATCTCATGCTTTTTTATGAAAGTCTTTCTCCCAGCTATTTCTGACACATGGAAGATCCCAACTCTCTAATTAGGACCCATGTCTGTTATGAAAACTTCTCTTATTTAATCAGCCTTTTCTCCTCCTGACAACATTCCTTGCACCAAAACACGTGTTTAGGTAATTTACTACATTCCAGCCATTCGTTTTCACTTTATCTTGTTTACACAAATATCTATTAGCAAAAGGGGAACAGATATTAGTTATAAGGTTGAATCTCACACTTAGCTGTTCCATTTTAGTACCTTTTTCACATGACCATACAATGTTATCACACGTGTAGTATTCATCTTCTGTCCTCTTCATTCTTTATGCAAAGTTTATAATGAAGACTCTGAGGCCTATGTATGCCCAATCAGTTATTTGGGGGTAACAGAAGACATCTTCATTTGTAAAATTTTGTTTTTTTTTTTTAATAGAAAGAACACTTAACATAAGAACTACCCTCATAACAAATTTTTAAGTGTACAATACCACATTATGAAACATAGGCTCAGATGGGCACCATAGCTAACGCCTGCAATCCCAGCACTTTGGCAGGCCGAGGCAGGTGGATCACCTGCAGTTAGAAGTTCGAGACCAGCCTGGCCAACATGGTGAAACCCTGTCTCTACTAAAAAAAAAAAAAAAAAAAAATATATATATATATATATATATATATAAAATTAGCCGAGCATGGTGGGAGGTGCCTGGAATTCCAGCTACTCACGATGCTGAAGCAGGAGAATCGCTTGAACCCGGTAGGCAGAGGCTGCAGTGAGCCAAGATCATGCCATTGCATGCCAGCCTTGGTAACGAGTGAAACTTCGTCTCAAAATAAATAAATAAATACAGACACTAGGATTATAGCAGATCTCTAGAACTTACTCATCCTGCATAACCAAAACTTCACGCTTGTTGATTCACAGCTCCCATTTCTTCCTCTTCCCAACCCCTGGCAACCCCAATTCTGCAATTTGGTTCTATAGGTTTAACTGTTTTAGATACCTCATGTATGTAGAATCATGAAGCACTTGTATTTCTGTAACTAGCTTATTTCGCTTAGCATAATGTCCTCCTCCTGGTTCATCAATGTTGTTGCAAGTGACAGATTTTCCTATTTTAAGTCTAATATTTCATTGTATGTACATGTTAAACTTTGTTCGTTTCTTGACGAAGATTACAGGTTTTTTACATCTTAGCTACTGTGAATAGTGCTGCAATGAACATAGGAGTGCTAATGTTTCTTTGAGACCCTGATTTTAATTCTTTTGGATAAATGTCGAGAGTGGGACTGCTGGATCATATGGTGGTTCTATTTTAATTTTTGGAGGAACCTCCATACTGTTTTCCACAGTGGCTGTACCATTTTGAATCCTATCCACAGTGTGCAAGGTTTTCCAATTTCTCCACATCCTCACTAATAAGCTTGACTTTTTTTTTTGATATGTCATCCAGACAAGTATGAGATAATATCTCATTACACTTTTGAATTACATTTCTGTGATGATTAGCAATACTGAGCACTTTTTCATATGCCTGGTGGTCATTTGTATGACTTCTTTAGAGAGCTGTCTATTTAACTCATCTCATTTTAAAATCTGGTTATTAGGGTTTTTTTTTGGTTTTCAGTTGTAAGATTTCCTTATATATTTTGGAAATTAACCGTTTATCATATATATGGTTTGTAAAGACGTTCTCCCAGTCTGTGGATTGTTTTTTTCACTCTGTGGATTGTTTTCTTTATTGTACAGAAGGTTTTTAATTTGATGTAGTCCCATTCATCTTTTTTTTCTTCTGTTGCCTATGCTTCCGGTGTCATAGGCATGAAGTCATTGACAAAACCAAAGTCCTAAAGCTTTTCCCTGATGTTTTCTTCCAGGGATTTTATAGTTTCTGGTCTTACACTTAAGCCTTAAATCCATTTTGAGTTGATTTTCATGTATGGTATAAGATAAGGGTCCAACTGTGTTCATCTGCATGTGGATATCTAGTTTCTCAACATCTTTTCTGAAAGACTACCCTGTCCCCCTTGTGTATTCTTTGCAATCTTGTCTAAGTTTAGTTGACCATTTTTGTGTGTGAATTTATTTCTGGGCTCTCAAGTTTGTTCCATTGGTCTATATATGTTTTTATGCCAGTACCATACTGTTCAAATTACTTTAACTTTATCTGCATGTGGATATCTAGTTTCTCAACATCTCTGCTGAAAGACTATGCTATCCCCATTGTGTATTCTTTGCAACCCTAACGTTGTCTAAGATTAGTTCACTATTTATATGTGTGAATTTATTTCTGGGCTCTCAATTTTGTTCCATTGGTCTACATATGTTTTTATGCTAGTACCATACTGTTTAAATTACTGTAACTTGGTTATACTTTTTGAAATCAGGAAGTATGCTTTCAGCTTTGTTCTTTCTCAAGATTGATTTGTCTATTCAAGGTCTTTTATGACTCCATATGTATTTTAGATAGTACTCTTTTCTATTTCTATGAAAAATGACATCAGAATTTTAATAGGGATTGCGTTACATCTGCAAGTCTTTTTGGGAATATGGATATCATAAAAATAGTATGTCTTCCAATCCATAAATACAAATGTCTTTTCATTTGTTTGCATCTCAATGTATTTCATTAAAGTTTTGCAGTTTTCAGTGTATAAACCTTCCCCTTCTTTTATTCCTAATTATTTTATTATTTCATTCTATTGTATGTGAGATTTTCCTAATTTTTTTCAGAGAGTATGTTTTTAGTATATGGAAATGTAATTGATTTTTGTAACTTCACTGATTCATTATTAGTTCTAACAGTTTTTTAATAGAGTCTTTAGGGTTTTCTATATATAAGATCATGTCCTCTGGAAACAGAAACAATTTCCTTCTTTTCCAGTTTGGATGCCTTTTTTTTTTTTTGCCTAACTAATTTTGCAAACACTTCCAGTACTATGTTAAATAGAATTGAGGACAGAGGGCATCCATGCCTTGTTCCTAATCTTAGAGAAAAGTTTTCAGTTTTTACCATTGATTTAACAACTAGGCTTTTCACATGTTTTTTATTATGTTGAGCTACTTTGCTTCTATTTCTATTTTTATCAGAGTTTTTATTTATAAAAAGATGTTTACTTTTATCACATGCTTTTACTGTGCCTGTTGAAGTAATTTTTTTCATCAATTAGTGTATCACATTAATTGATTTTTAGATTACCCATCCTTTTATTCCAGGGATAAATCTGACTTGGTCATAGTGTATGGTCCTTGTAATGTGTTGGTTTGCTTGTATTTTATTGAGGATTTTTTGCATCTATATTTATCAATAATATTGGCCTGTAGTTCTCCTGTGTTTTGTTTTGTTTTTTGTTTTTTGTTTTTTTTTGAGACGGAGTCTCGCTGTGTCGCCCAGGCTGGAGTGTAGTGGCACGATCTTCGCTCACTGCAAGCTCCGCCTCCTGGGTTCATGCCATTCTCCTGCCTCAGCCTCCCGAGTAGCTGGGACTAAAGGCCCCACCACCATGCCCGACTAATTTTTTTGTATTTTTAGTGGAGATGGGGTTTCACCGTGTTAGCCAGGATGGTCTCCATCTCCTGACCACGTGATCCGCCCACCTTGGCCTCCCAAAGTGCTGGGATTACAGGCGTGAGCCACCGCGCCTGGCCTCTTGTGGCATCTTTGTCTGGCTGTTATCTGGGTTATGCTCGCTTCATAAAATTAATTTAAAAGTGTTTCTTCCTCTTCAATAGTTTTGGAAAAGTTTGAAAGTGATTGATGTTCATTCTTCTTCACATGTTGGACAGAAGTTACCCATGAAGCCATCAAGTCCTGGGCTTTTTTTTGGGGGGGGTGGATTTTGCTTACTGACATCATCTCTATACAGCTCTGTTCAGACTTTGTAGTACTTCATAATAAAGTCTTGGTATGTTTTATGTTTCTAGGAATTTATCAGTTTCTTCCAGGTTATTCAATTTGTTTGTGTATAATTGTTCATAGTAGTTTATTATGATTTTTCTTATTCCTGTGGCATCAGCTGTAATGTCTCCTCTTTCATTTACAATTTTATTTATTTGAGAAATGGATCTTTGCCATGTTGACCAGACTGGTCTTCAACTTCTGGCTTCAAGCAATCCTCCTGCCTCAGCCTCTCAAACTGTTAAGATTACAGGCGTGAGTTTCATTTTATTTATTTGAATCTTATGTCTTTTTTTCTTAAATAGCGCAGCTAAAAATTTGTCAATTTTGTTTATCTTTCATAAATCAAAGATGCTTGGGGGAAAGGAAATCACATGGGGAATTCTTAATGAATCTACTAAGGTCTCTCTATTTCTGAATTAAATTCCAGATTGTCTAACCTATATTTAAACTCTAAATCCAGCTCTCCCTCCCCACTTTCAGTTTTCAGCATGATGATCTAGTAACTTCTTTCCCCTTGTCCTTGTTCTTACTAACAGCTCATATTCCTCTTGTTTTACTCATCATTCTTCAATATGGTTTTTGTTGGAATGTTAAATTCATTAATTTTTTCAAGAAGGATTGTTGGAGGACCTACTATATGGTAGGCCCTACAATAGTCATTAGGAATATGTCTATCAAAACAGCCCTAATCTCTGTGGTGCTTTTAATATAGTAGGGGTGAGAAAGATTAATGAGATAATCACATATCTGAGTATATGGTTACAGGTTTCAGTGAGTGTTATTAAAGGAAACATACGAGTGTTGAATGAGTAGAGAGATCAGACTTAATCAGGAGGACAGAGAAAGCTCTCCTGGAAGAATATTGGGCTGTTGTCTGAAGGATTAATGGAGTGAGCTAGGCAGTTGTAGTGATGCAGAGAAGAAGAGGACTAAAAGGAGAGAGAAATGCAGATATAAAGGCCCTAAATTAGATATAAAGCTTAGCATGGTGCAAGAACTGAGAGAGTACATGTATAACTCAGTGCATGAAGCAAAGAGGAAATTGGTAGGATTTGCAATTGGGGAGACTAGCAGGGCAGATTCATGTATCACGTTACAAGTGACATCAAAGATCATGGTCTTCTCCCAGCAGTGAGAAGCCACTGAAGGGGAATTACTCTGATCTGATCTGAATCTTCAAAATATCACATTGGTTTCAGTGAAGAGAGAAGCATGAAAGGGGTAAAAGAAAAACTGGGGAAAGGTTTATTTTGTCCAAATAAGAGATAATAGTTTGAACTAGAATGGTACAGCTGATAGGATAAATTGAATATTGGAGAGAGCGTTAGAATGAAATAAATTGTACTCAGGAATAGATTACGTATGAAGGAGTGAAAGGAGGAGGTCATACGATGGGTGTTGCCGAGAGTACGAGTTAAAGCAGATGTCTCAGGTTCGATTGCTTCTAATGAAGTAGACACAATGTGGACTACTGAGTATCTGACCACCAGATATTAGCTTCAGAGAGCATTGTAATTCTTAGTCCTCTGTTTGAGGTTGGAAGGAGAATAGATGTACTTTCTACTTCACCCATTTTACTAAATTCGTACATTACACTTCCTCATGCTAAATGGTTGGACATAGCTCTGGGTCCAATCAGGAAAGGGATAGCAAATGAGTCTGTAATTACAGCACATGAGTGTAAATCCTGTGATGGGCCACCCACAGAGGGAGATGTTGGCTCTGTCTGGTAGGTCCAGGAAGGCTTACTGGAGGAGGTGGCATGCTAGCTGAGTATGCAGGATGATCCGTGGGAATTTGTTACATATTTGTGCAAATCATTTCTTCAATCAGATTATAAGCATGCTTTGGGGAGAATCATAATATATACATTTCTCTGCTACAGACTAGCCCTGCTGTGAGCTCACCATAAATGCTTCCTAATAATTATTTATTGGAAAACAGAAGTAAAGTTTCTTGGGAAAAATACCTCATTCAAACTAAATCTACCACTGAAACTTCCTTTTTAGACTATGAGTTTTGTACACATTACTCCACAGCTTGATTAGTATGGGTAATTGAAATTCTTTAAATTTTCAAATGTAAGATGAAAGTGAAAATTTTAAGTTGGTAACTGTGCAAATTATAACTGTTAGTTCACTTACTTGAGGAAGCAAACTAGACTGTATAGTCCTAAATGAATATTCACATGTGTTCTCTTTCATTGGCAGGGAAATGCCTATTTTTAAACTCACAGAAAAGACTTTCAATTTAGACTTCATTTCATATTAACTTCCTCTGTTTCCTTCCCTGTAGTTTTTACTTTGTTCTATTCAGTGTGACAAATTTATGCTTAGACTGTATTTTTAAAAATTAAGGATCTGCTTAACTTTTAAGATTTTTATAGTATAGAGATTATGGACCTTATGGAATAGTTTGACAAGTGACTGAATTGCCAGATGTAAAAACCTAAACTGTATCTCAGTTTTGAAATGCCTAAAAGTCTGCGACAAAATCCACCTAGTGTATTTTGAATGTGTTTTTATTGTTTGGATTTGTCACGTAATATGTATGCATGACACGAGGATATTATAACTTAAGTAACTAGAGGGGTGGACCCAATAATTCAAATGTGGATCTTTAAACATGGGTCTGCACCTCTAAGGACTACATATTGGCTGGACTGCTGACTTGCTGCTTACAGTTTCTGCTATGACCTTATATAATCTATGCATTTTTGCTCCCTGTTTGCATCTAGTAATCATCTTTAATCAGCTTACTTCCCTGTAGGGAAGGATTTACTTCTGTTTCTGTCTTGCTGTTTGCAACTTAAATTGTTTTGCCTTTAAGTTCTTGTAACTCTTCTATCATTTAACCTTAAAGGCATTATTTAACATATAGCAATGGTGATTTTTAAAAAATCAAACTATCTCATATGTCAAGGTCAAAAAGTACAAACAAAAAACAACAAAAATGCTTCTCTGACATTTTCTCATAGTGTGTATACTACCTATATCTTCATATGTGATAGCACAGATCCACTTCAATAAATGTAAACTGATTTTTCCTATTAAAAAATACACTCAATTTTTAATATTTGAACATAGCTCTCAAGAAACATTTCCCTTGGAATTGAGGAAACAGCAAACAGAGCAACAGCAGCAATGAATGAAGGAAGAACCAGTGCCCAGACTATGCCAGAAAACCAAACAGATGGCTCTCAGCAAAAGAGCCAAAGCATGTCCTGCAATTTATATTTTATGTGTGGGCAGGGACAATTTCAGGCACATTTGCCTTGCATCCTGAGTGCCTGGCACAGAGTAAGTGCTTATATTTATATTTATGTGGAATTAACTAGTAGGCAACTCAACACTAACTTGATTTACTTAAAAAGTACATTCATGGTCTTTATGAATAAGAAATTAATACCATTTGTACTAGCAGTTATTTTGGGGATGTTGCTGAATGACTATTTGAAATGATTCTGTATGGTTGGTTGATGGAATTTACTATACTTAACAGAATATCATTTTCTAGAACTAGATATTTTCTGTTGCAGATTACAAATGTCATTCTTGAAGAATCTATGCTTATCCAACACAGGTCATTTCCATACCTTTCATTGTTTTTTGGGGGGAGGAAAGAAAACAAATTTCTTTATGACTTATAATAAAAATTTTAAGCCCAAATAACTGAAATTGGGGGACATAGACCATTTTTTGATGCAATATATTCAATTCCTCAAAAAGAATTGCAAAGTCAAATCTACATTAAAGCATATAGAAAAGTGAAGTAGGACCCTTATAAGGTACCCTCATAAAAGTAATATGGACATGACATAAATATGATCAAATCAATTCTGGAAAACAGAAGTTGACTGCAAAATCAAACTTATGTTTACTTTAAGTTTGTAAGATAAAAGAGCCTCATGTCCTGATTTGTTCAGAATTCTTTAATAATCAAAATATAGGCAGTATTTGACAATCTGCCAGCTTTTGGTTTTCACAAAAATAAGTTAACGTACACCAACTCAGTTACTCTTTCCTTCAGCTTCTCTCTTGAGAATCATGCTTAGATCTAAAAGAGGAACCGCAGAAGAGTGTCAGTGATAATGAAAGGATGATGAACCATATGAAATTCCTGAATTATTCAAAGCAGACAAGCAAGATTTTCAAATAAATGAGATGCCCTATGATTGAGTTCATCTGTTTTCATTTAGCAGAACAACAATAAGTGAACACATAATGGGATAGAAAATTATGACAGTTTTTACATACATTTACATATCACATTCCAAAACATTTCCAGAAAGGAAATATTTGTACCACCTTATGATGGTTAATTTTATGTGTCAACTTGACTGGGTCATGAGTTATATATTTGATAAAACATTATTCTAGGTGTTTCCATGAGGGAGTTTTTGCATGAGATTAACATTTATTTATTTATTAATTTGAGTCAGGGTCTTGCTCTGTCACCCAGTCTGCAGTGCAGTGGTGCAATCTCAGCTCACTGAAGTATCAACTTTTAGGACTTAAGTGATCCTCCCGCCTCAGCCTCCCAAGTAGAAGGGATGACAGGGATAAGCCATCCACACCTGGCTAATTTTTTTTAATATTTCTTTTCAGTACAGATGGGGTCTCAATATGTTGCCCAGGCTGATCTGAAACCCCTAGGCTCAAGCGATCCTCCTGCCTCAGCCTCTCAAAGTGCTGGGAATACAAGTATGAGCCACCGTGCCCTGCTAGATTAACATTTAAATCAGTAGACTGAGTAAAACAGAGTGCCCTTCATAATGTGAGTGGGCCTCATTCAAGGAGCTGAAGACCACAGGAGAGCAAAAGGCTGACCCTCCTCCAAGTAAGAGAGAGATCCTCTTGCCCTAAAACGGCCTGCACTGGGGCATCAGCTCTTCTTGGTTCCACAGCAGCTTCCAGTCCTTGGATTCAAACTGGACATTGGCTCTGCAGATTTTGGACTTGCAAGTCTCTGTAATTGCTTCAGTCAACTCCTTAAAATCTGTCTCTCTCCTATTGGTTCTATTTTTCTGGAGAGCCCTGACAAATACACACCATGTAACCATATTCTTCCATACAGTTGAGCCCTCACAGCCACCTGTAATACTCTGTGTTCTCCTAGTCAGTAACTTCAGCCATTCTTCACAACTATTGTAGTTTTTCCTGAACAATTCTTAAGCATTCTACTCCATCTCTTCTTTTTACTTTCAGCAGCCTCCTATTATGTAGGTAAAATAAATGCCATATGATAAGAAATCACTAAACTTTAAAATCCCCAAACCTCCACTCTCCTCTATGATTTCCTCATTTCTTTCTGTTCAAATAAAGAAAATAACTTGTCTCTTGCCCAAGAGTAATCCAACCAGTTGTGTTCTGTGTCCAATTCCTTCTTCCATGTTTAGATACTTGCTGGGTTTATCATTTTTTTCTCTCTCCTCTTTGTTTGTAATTTCTTTTTATATATCACAACCTTTTATGAAATCTAAGCGTGTTCACTTCTCTCCTATCACAAAAATTAACAAAAAACACAAAAAGCCCTCTTCTTTGGCAGCACCTTCTGCTCTGCTCACTATTTCTCCCCTCCTGATAGCCATGTTTTTTAGGTCATTATTTGCAATTGTACTCTGGCCCTCTTTATCTGAATGCCAAAATAAATGTTTAAGGTGCCAAGGCAAGAATTCAAAAAATTACAAAAATAATAGATAAAAGCTTCAGACGGAGTAGGGACCCCTCTTAGCTTCTTCTGGGCCGCTGAAATATGGCAATTTTTAAAAAATCTTGAGTCCCTTCAAGGGAAGTTCCAGGCACCTAGCCGGCCTTGAAAAGTAAATGCCCATTAATCAACAAGCAGATAAAGAAAATGTGGTATATATGTACCATAGAATACTACTCAGCCATAAAAAGGAATGAATTAATGACATTCACAGCAACCTGGATGGAGGTGGAGACCATTATTCGAAGTGAAGTAACTCAAGAATGGAAAACCAAACGTCGTATGTTCTCACTCATAAATGGAAGCTAAGCTATGAGGACGCAAAGGGATAAAATGATACAATGAACTTTGGGGACTCAAAGGGTGGGAGGGAGGAGAGGGTAAAAGAGTACACAATGGGTAATGTGTACACTGCTCAGGTGATGGGTGCAACAGAATCTCAGATTTCATCACTGAAGAACTTATTCATGTAACCAGACACCACCTGTTCCCCCAAAACCTATTGAAATTTCAGACAAATAAGCAACCTGATAAACGAGATAATAACAACAGTCTCCAGCAAGCCAGAGTTGCAAGGTATTTTGGTGGTGGCACCTTTATTCTTTAGGGTCTTAGGGCCACAAAAATTCCTCAACTAGACTTTCTATGCCTCATTCTTTCTAGAACCCACTGCACTCTGAATTATCCCCTCAGTTCTGCTGAAATTGCTCTTACTAATATCATTAATAGATACTCATGTCAGTATCATAATTAGTTTCTTATTATCATCTTCCTTGAAACATTTTCTTCCCTTGGCTTCTCTGATGCTTCAGTGTTCCATCTTTGGGGCTGCTGGTCTCTTCCATTTTGTTCTCAGGCGTTTCTCCTCTCATGGAATAATCTCAGTCCATGTGATCTGATTCCCGCTACTCCAATTTCAAGTCCTTTTATTTACTGATGGCTCCCAAAATGAACACTTCAGCCTATATCTCTCTTAAACTGCAACCTTTATCTCTCTCTTAAATGGCAGATTTATACACCCAACTATTATATTTCTCCTTCAGGATATTTCAATGGAAGTTCAAACTCATCTTCTACAAAAATGGCTTTCTATGCTAATCTTTGTCTCTGCTCTGGCTCCCACGTTCTGTAGCTCAGTAAATGGCACTGATGTCTTCACTGAGGTTCACGACTGAATCCTCAACACAGGACTTAACCTCTCCTGTCCTGTACCATACAACAAATAAACCATCAGTTCCTACAGATTCTACAATCCTAAAATCTCTAGAATCCTACCAATTTCACCTGATAGCTAGGCTATTGCCTTTTAAATAAGTTTGAGTTTCTTGTCTTCTTTTTTCTCTTTTCCAATCCTTTCTTTATGATGCAACCTGAAACATAAATTAAATGTAAATTACAATCGTTTGCTCTTTAGCATAAGAATTTCAGTGGCTCCTTGTGGCCTTCAGGATAATGTCTAAGCTCCTTCATGTGTCTTAGAACAACCAGCTTGACGTGACTTGTTTTTACTGCTTCAGTATATCCTCTCATCTCCTTTGTAACCGCAGGATGTAGATAGGGTTTCCATTCTTCACGTGTGCAGTTCCTCTTGTATTTGAGGGCTTTTGTCACATAGTTTTGTTTTCTTTTTGTTTTCTCATTCAACTAAATCTTGTTTTAGATCTCAACTTAGACATTTACCCCATATGAAAAGCTTCTCCTAACCTCTAAATAGTGGTTAGGAACTCATATCACATGCTGCTTCAGACAGTTATTTTATCCAAACCACAATTTTTCCATTTGTAAAATAAATAGGATTATATCACCTACTCTACAGGGTTGTTGTAAAAATTAAAGGAGAAAATGTAAAGTGTTAGCAGAGTGCCATAGCTCAGAGTAAATAAATTAATTAAATATCAGTAAATATTAGCTCTGATGATCTTTATGTTTATTATGATTACTAAGAAAGATTCTTTTATGGATTCTTATCCAGTATTAACAAAAACACTCAAGTTCCTTGTGCATAATTGAAATGTAAATTTCTGATCTACTCGAAACTTTCTTGAAAAAAAAGGAAAAGCACAAAATGAATAGATACATCAATTTTTAAATCTTGTTACTATCAAACCAAACATCTTCCCAAAGAAAATTATTATGGGCTCATGATTTTTTTTGTGATAGAGAATGAACAGATAAACTCTACTGTCTAAAATAGTACAGGGTTTGTTGTTAGCTTTCAGAAGGATATTTTATATTGGATAGATCTTATTGCTGCTTACATTTCATCCTCAAAATAAAAGGACACGTTTAGCCACTTCAGAATCTAGATACAGATTTGCCTGATTCTGTCAGCCAATCTTTCTGCCCTGTATGCCATATTGCCTCTCTAGGGAGCAGCTTCTGGGTAGGGGGAAGGAGTGGCTGGAAGCAATGTATGAGACAGTTACAACAAATTTTCACCCAACAGGGTTCTGTAAATTGTATCTTTAAGATTAGGAGAGGATTTATTTTTCAATAATAGCTTAAAGCACAGCTCCCACTCATTTTCTGCAATTCCAAAATCCAAGGAATCCTGAAAAAACAACAAGTATTCTCCTAGGTTTGGTGTCAAAGCTCAATTGAATACAAAACTGACCTGAACTGACAATAGGACATTTATTACTCCTTTTAACCCCATTTAGTGTTGTGACTATTGATTCATGTTACTACAAAAATCTTAATAGGTTTGACTCCAGAGTGCTACCCTGACATTTCTGTTCTTTTACATGAAATACTCAAATTCTGAACCATATCCGGCCCCAAGGATTTGGAATAGTATATTGTGGATGTGTCATTTTTTTCACATCCTGACTGTCATGGCAGATATGTAATAGGTAATACTTGTAGGTTTCAACTTCTAAAGAAACAGCCCAGCCTAGCTTAAGTAAAAGGGGGGATTCGTGGAAGGATACTACAATTGCATGTAGAAATATAAATGCACAAATCTGGTGATTCTTTCTTAATATAATATCCATCAGGAAGTTTTAGCAGTCAGGGAAAATTGTTGGCTACCTTCTCTCAGATTCCACTGCATGAAGAAAACAAGGCCTTCAGCAGCTCTAAGCTCTGACACTTACATCACATAAAACACAGGTCTTTCTCTGTTAGATAAGTTTGGTCATGGAATGGGACCAGGCCTGTGGCATATGCCCAACTTTGGGGTAGTGTGGCAGAGTTTGTTAATGGCAAACTCCAACTTAACCTCACAGGTGGTTGTGGAGGTGGAACAACCACTGCCCCCCGCCCCCGCCCCACCAAGGAAATTTTAGCTAGTAGATGAAAAATCAGATGTCCTCCAAAATATGACTGACCATAGGAAAGAAAAACATGCATAGTATTCATCAACCACTCTGATAAAACTAGGAACAGATAAACAGTTTTTTTCATTTGTTTGTTTTCTACATATCAAGATTTACAGTTCTTACATTATAACTCAACATATCATTACATTTTATGGCAAACCAACCTACTGAATCCTATTTTTTTAATACTTCAAATCAGAATGGTCAGGCATTTTATTGTATAATTGACTCATACTTTACTCTTTCTAAAAATAATCTTTCTCCACATCCACTGATAAATGAATATGCCATCTGTAATGTTAAAGGTTTGTTTGAGAAACAAATTATTTTCTGATGTGACACTAATATGGTATTTCATCGATTAATAGTTTCAGTGGCTTTGAAATATTTCAAGTCTATGCCTAGCTAATGAATTTAATAAAACTAAATTTGGATATTAGTGCTTCAATGGTGTTGATGAATATATTTCAACTGTAAAAAGATGAAAGGGAGTAATTCAAAAAACAAATGTAGGCACTTGAATTACATTTTGATGATAATTATTTCTGCTCTTTGTGAGCTAAAGGAAACCTAACCCCAACATTTTATTTGTTAATAAATAATTCCCTATCAGTAGACTGCAGAAAAACTTAATGTAATCACTTAGAAATAATGAAACAGTAATAACCACGAAAAAAAAAAAACATAGAAATCTGGGAAGAGCCTAAGATTTCTTTACTTCATGATGTTTTCTGCAACTATTCCATTCCATACTGGTCTGTTGAGCTTTCACAATACCTTCTGTCCAACCATTATCTGCCCTTCATTATATGCAATGTGATATTATCATTGAGTCTAATATTGAATGCATATTATGCTTTCCATTCAACTTGAAAACTCATTTAGGTAAGCATATTACACTTCATTTATATTCCCTCTTCAGTGCCTATTATGAAATGTACACTAGGCATTAAACAAAACTTGAAAATTGAATTGTTAAACCTTGTGAGAGTTAACAGAGAATCATTGGCTAATCAGTTTCAGGAGACCTAGGGTTAATTCGTTTAACAATTTATACATGAGATTTTTTGCCATTTATGACAAGCTATCAAATTTCCAAAATATTTCACTCATCTATATTCTAATGACATATCTATTAAATCAAGTAGAGGAAGTGTTTACCTAGAAACGATGTCTTTTCCAGAATTAAGTTGACCCACTATCAAACATCATAGTAAGTTTACAGTACTATTACCAATTTATATGTGTGATATAAATACAGTGTAATATTCTATTCTTTAACGTGGACTAGGGTGATATTTTCTGAAATAATTGTTTCCTCCACTATATTCTTTAGCTGCTGTCAAGAATTTAGACATAAATCACATTTCTGATTATGTTTCTTTCTCATTTACTGACTTTTACAATGGTCCAGTGCAAAATGAAGAACTCAAATTTCTTGGCAGAAAAGATTCTTTTCATCTTGTCTTGCTATGTTTCCTCATCATGTTCTCTGATTAGTCTATTGTACCTATAAAAGCAATATCAAAAATTTACTCTTCTCTAAGTATTCTAATTATTTTTTCACTGGAGAATTCCTTTTAAAATATTTTTCTCATCTACCAACCTGTGCTCAAATATTAAGTTTTAACATCTGCAAATTTCCTCTAGCTCACTTGCAAAAAAAATAAGAAAAACTTAAAACTGTTCAAAAGTCCATTTAACAATAACCCTTTTTAAGCAAAAGGTAACCATCCACCCAAATGTCATTCTTTGAAGATGTACCAGCCCCTTGCACATTAGTTCTCAGATCTATTCTCTGACTTTCCCTGCATATTTTAGGAAACCTTGATCACTGAGTTCTGGCTAAAGTTAGCTACTGTGAGAAAAATGACAGGACCCTAAAGACTGGGACACAGACACAGAGTTAATCCACCTCTTCCATTTATGCTTAGAGCTGCTTTTCTGGAAGCAGCTGTATCTCCCCATGGCCCCAGCTCACCCTGGGCAGCCCCTTTATCTGCGGTTCTGGTCACTGCCATACAGCTTTCTTGGAGACTGAGTAACCTTACCCCAATCTGGCAACCACAGCTCTGGGTTGGGGTACCACCACTTCTATCTTCTCACCCTCCAGGCATAGAGCTAGCATCAACTAATTGATGTTGTTAATCTAGGAATGACCTTAATAGTGCCTGCTTGCCTTCAGCAAGCACCTGTGCAACTAGTCCCCAGAACTCAAGTCCTTCTTTTGGACTATGTGGAATGAGGTCTGTTTTTTGGCCTAGACCCTGACTCAGACACATTATCAATCAGTACATAAAAAGGCAATTTTTAAACTGTGATTATATACTTTACGCTATTTAAATAATATTAAATTGAATTTGTTGAAATTTAATAAAACGAAATCAAGTAGAAGTGAAAATCTCAGTGAAACTCCACTGAAAATCAAACATTTATATCCTTATTATAAGAGATATTATTCTCTTAGAATATCCTTGTGAAGATAGGAATGAATTGTAATTAAGACAAGAGACTTCAGTTTAAAACTATATGTTTTATTTCTTTATTTATTTTTGGTTGTTAGAGACAGGGTCTCACTCTGTCATCAAGGCTGGAGTGCAGTGGCACGATCATAGCTCACTATAACCTCAAACTCCTGGGTTCAGGCAATCTTCCCATCTCAGCCTCCTGAGTAACTGGGACTACAGGCATGCACCACAATACCTGGCTAATTGTTTAAATTTTTAGTAGAGATGGGACCTATATTGCTCAGGCTAATCACAAACCCCTAGGCTCAAGCCATGCTCCCACATTGGCCTGTCAAAGCACTGAGATTACAGGAATTAGCCACCGCGCCCAGGCTTACTATATGTTTTAATTGTAGATATTACCTGATCCATAGACAAAAACCTTCGCTCTCTTGTAGGCTCACTTCCTTTCCAGTCACCTTCCATTTCAATCACCTCCTTTTTCTTTTGTAAATTTGTCAATAATTTGACATGGCAAAAATTGTAACTTTTTTATTCTTTCCTGCCACCAGTTTAACATCCTTTATTATAATTCTAGATTTAAGGGGAGTCAGTGATAATTGTCACCAGCTTAACAGGGTTTCTTATAGCAATTCTACATTTAACTGGAGTCACAGATAATCACTACTCCCATACCAAGGCACCATTTGTGAGTTCTTTATAAGGTTGCATTGCATTATATGTTGAATTGTCATGATGAGGATTGTTATCAGTTAAATTTTAATAGGCAGTTTGTTTCTGTTTTTCTTACCAGTGGTTAACAGGTGACATATTATATAAGTTCTTTCATATTTGAGAAGGCCTGACTATTGCTCTGTCCATGAAATACTTGGTCCAATAGTTTGGGTATTTGTCCTCAACAAATCTCATGTTGAAAGGTAACCCACACTGTTGGAGGTAGGATCTGGTGGCAAGTGTTTGGGCGCAGATCTCTCATGACCTGGGCGCAGATCTCTCATGACTTGGTGCTGCCCTTGTGACAGTGAGTGAGTTCTTATAAAATATGATTGTTTAAAAGTGTGTGGCACCTCCCTGGTATTGCTCCTCCTCTCACTGGATGAGACATCTGCTCCTCCTTCACCTTCTGCCATGAGTAAAAGCTACCTGAGGCCTCACTAGAAGCTGAGCAGATGCCAGAACAATGCTTCTACAGCTTATAGAACCATTTAGAGTCAATTAAATTCCTTTTCTTTATAATTACCTAACTTCAGGTATTTCTTTATAGCAATGTAAGAACTGTCTAGCACACTTGTGTTATGATACTCTCTAGTAACATTTCTGCAAAACATTGCAGAATTTTATCTATTGTCTTCTGGCATTGGATGTTGCTATGAAAAAACTAATGTCCGGCTAATGCTTTTCTTTTGTAGTTTAAGTTCTCTCTGAATGGAACTCTACATATATATTTGCATATATATGGCACACACATGCACCCACACAGACACACACACACACCTGTTGTGCTGTTTTGTTCCGAAGATTCTACTCTCTTTAGTTCAAATTGTCTTTTGTTGTATCTGTATTTCACTGACTGAATTCTTTAAATCACAGACATTATTTATTCTATGCTGAATTGTCTTGAAAAACCCTTATATTGGTTGGAATTATCTAATAATTTAAATTTTCTTACCATTTTATTGATTATTTCAAGCATTTTTCTATACCCAAAGCTCAGTTTTTTGTTCTCTCAAATTCGTTTCTTGCTGTTTCTAATTTATTAGTTTTGAAAAGCTACTGTACATGTTTCCTGATGTTGGTGATAGCTTTACATCTCATTTTAAAATTTTATAATTTGTGTTTGAGCTCTTGTCTCATTCTATTCAAGCTTCTTAAACTTGTTATATAGCTCAGAATATTTATCAGGCATTTGCTTTAGTTCCCTGCATTCTTCCATGCTCAGTTTTTCACTGTCTATTCTATTCTGTGTTCCTTTTCTTTACTGTCGTTATGTTTTATGTTTTATATTTTGGGGTATTACTGCCAATTATTGGGACTTTTCAGTCTTCTTGCTTTTGAGATACAGGGATAGGGTTAGGACTCTTGTCACTCTACTACAGAATACTTTTATGGTTCTTAGTTAACTAGTGTGTGTATGTGTGTGTATCTTTATTAATATCACTATTTTATGTTATTTTTGTAATTGTTGGCATGTTATTTTTATTGTTTGTCAGGCTTTAGGTATTGGAATGGGAATTTCTGTATGGTAGCTTTATACTGCCCTCTCTGCCTGGAATTCTCACTTCTATAATTTTTAATGTGGATATTTTTCCATTTTGCTACAAATTTATCAAGACTTGAACCATTTATAATTCACAATTATAGGCCATAACCCCTGTTATATAACAGGTATATAACAGATTATCAATACATGGTTGATGTATAAAATAAAATGAATACATAAACATAATATGTAGCCTCTAGAAAAGTAGAAAATTTTCAGTTCAACAACGTTTATGCATGAATGACAGTAAATCAATCAGAAACTTAAAATATCTCTCTCTATAGTTGGATTAAATGAATACTCTCTTGCTGTTTTACAGAGTGGTGAGAAGAAACTATATCCCTCATGTGTATGTTTAATTGTTATCATGATGGCTGCATGGAGTAATTAAATCTTAAGTCTTCCTTGTTTAAAATAAAATGTAAATTCCCTTGGGCAAAATAAAATTCTAGCTTCATTTTGTGTGAGATAATATCATTTTTTAACATTCAGTTTTGCTGACAAAAGGAAGATAATATCCAAGGAACTAAATATGTGATGTGGGCTAAATATTGCTAATATACAGTGAAAATGTTACAATATAAAAAGATTTATTTTCTTCTTTTGCTTCACAATATTACTATTACTATCAATATTTCCCATTTATATACTTTAACGACATCTAATTAGTCATTGTCATTGAAGTCTGCCACACTTCAAGTTCCCGGAACATACCATCTACATCATGAACTAACATTTTTTATTTCTTAACCTATTTCCCGTTTGCCCCAAGAATACGCTTGTCTCTAATCCTAATGTAACATCATATACATTCCTGTTACATTAAGATTAGAGAAAAGTTCTGTTAAGAAATAACTACAAGAACTGTTTATATTTTGTTTTCACACTGAAAATCAGTCAGATTTGCTTCAGTCTCAAAGAACATGTTTATGTAAAATTAAATGAGCACTGGCCCCAAGCTGCACTTTTTTTTTCTAAATGGGAAATGAGTTAAAATTCTCAAAATAATTCAAAGCTGTATTTTGAGGGTTAAAAATCTACTTATAGCATTTAGCATAATAAATGGTAATAATTCAAAATATGCTATATGTTTATATAACCATCATTACTGTTGTCATAATTTAATTGCCCCCTTGCATCAGGATAAAATCCAAACTACTGAGCTCTCTTTGAAGGACTCCCTAGATTTGTACATTCCTAAATCTCAGGTATGAATCTGATAATATCCTCTGCCAGGCCCATTCACAGTGAGTTGATTTCCGTTTTCTGTGTAAGCTATGTGTCTCTCACTTCTGGGCCCTTGAATGTGTTGTGGTTTTACTTTGAATATATTATTTTTCTGTCTTCATGCAAGAGGAAGACAAGAAAGGAGAAAAAATTTTTCCATATAGGAAACTTTCCTTACCCTCCCCTCACAGCAGAGTTCTCCATATAAAATATGAATAAGAATAGATATCACAATGGATGAGAGAGAACTTCTATTCCTAGAAGTAGGGCAGACTATATACTCTGACAGACTCTTCCATAGAAAAAAAAATCTAAAAATGCCAGACAAAAAATAGAAAAAGAGTAATTTAAAATAAAACTCTAGAAGGTGGTAACTCGATAAAATCAGCAGTCATTTAAAATTTCATTCTGAATGTAGAAGAAAACCAACACAATTTTACAGGTGAGTTTTATCAAACATTAAAGGAACAAATAATTTTAATTTTAAACAAACAGTCCTGGGTATATAAGGAAACAACATTCTCCCAAGTCATTTTACAAGACTAGTAAATTTAGTTTGATATCTGTATTTAACAAAGACTGTACAAAACATGGAAAACGTCAGGTCAGTCACCCTCACAAACAGATGCAAACATACTAAACCAAGTATTAGCAAATAGATTCAGGTATGCATAAAACATGAGTAAATCTATCTTCAAAATGAGAAACTGATTTCAATGTTAGAAAAAAAAAGTTTATTTCATTAAAAAGTTTGGAAAGAGCCTTTTTTCATCTTGAAGATTAAGGAAAGCACTCCTTTAGGAAAAAAAATTCTTAACGATAAACAGAATTAAACTTCTGTAAACTGGTAAGTCTCCAGTAAACAGAATACTTAGTGGAAAAAAGAAGCTAGCACGTCACTATGAGGGACAATACAAAGTTGTCTGCTATAAGCAATTTTATTTAACACTGTACTAAATGTTCTAGCTAGCTCAGTCAGGTGAGAAAAATAAGTACAGGTTTGTAGTAACTGGAAAGGAAGGAACTACCAGTTTTTATTATTTTCACAGTATGATTATGGAAAAATTACATAATGACATCTCCCAATACATTTTTATAACATCAGGTCTCTATATATGAAATCAATATATAAAAATAATTTGCGTTTTATTCAGTAGCAATAAAATCTATGCAAGTACTTAACAGGGAAATCACAAGAAAACCTTTGTATGGATCATTCCCAGCTGATTAAATTATAAAATATCATACTACAGTTGTGACATTCAGTAGACATTCTGATTTCTACTTCTTTGCTTCAATTTTTAGCTTACAATTGATACAATGAATGAAATTCACTTATGGTTCTACTTCTCCACCACGAATTCTACTCAAAGCTGCTATTCCAATGTCTGTTTTGCCTACACAAGTTTTCTGCCTAAAACATTGTTTTTATTTACTTAACAAGTTTTTGCTTTTGAGATCAAATTTTCTTTGAAACACCTTTGCTTTAGGGGCAGAGATAAAAAGGAGTTCTTCGAGTATTTCGTTATTGAAACAGAACCTACCAAATGCCATTATTTAAGCTGCAGTTTCAGCTGTATAGCAAACAATGTGGACTGTAATTTGTTTCAGTACTAGTTTCTTCAAATCTTCAACAATATATTTGTTGATAAAATGCTAGCTTCTCACCATATAGCTTCTTACATTATTATTTTCCCAAAATGGCATTCTGTTTCTTGGTTATTTAGAAAGAAATCTCAAAAGGGTATTTTAGTTTTTATCATTACGTTTAGTTAAATTTTGTAAAGTACGAATTGAGCATTAAACGGCTTTAAATATAACTTAAAAATTATAGAGGTTTATCTTCATTTTATGAATGCTGAATTAAAACTCATCTGAATACTTATTTCATATTTCACTTGCTAATACCTCAAAGCATCATGTAAAGCTGAGTTTATATTAATCAGGTAGTTGTAAATAAATATTTTTTTTTTTTTATTATACTTTAAGTTTTAGGGTACATGTGCACATTGTGCAGGTTAGTTACATATGTATACATGTGCCATGCTGGTGCGCTGCACCCACTAACTCGTCATCTAGCATTAGGTATATCTCCCAATGCTATCCCTCCCCCCTACCCCCTCCCCACCACAGTCCCCAGAGTATGATATTCCCCTTCCTGTGTCCATGTGATCTCATTGTTCAATTCCCACCTATGAGTGAGAATATGCGGTGTTTGGTTTTTTGTTCTTGCGATAGTTTACTGAGAATGATGGTTTCCAATTTCATCCATGTCCCTACAAAGGATATGAACTCATCATTTTTTATGGCTGCATAGTATTCCATGGTGTATATGTGCCACATTTTCTTAATCCAGTCTATCATTGTTTGACATTTGGGTTGGTTCCAAGTCTTTGCTATTGTGAATAATGCCGCAATAAACATACGTGTGCATGTGTCTTTATAGCAGCATGATTTATAGTCATTTGGGTATATACCCAGTAATGGGATGGCTGGGTCAAATGGTACTTCTAGTTCTAGATCCCTGAGGAATCGCCACACTGACTTCCACAATGGTTGAACTAGTTTACAGTCCCACCAACAGTGTAAAAGTGTTCCTATTTCTCCACATCCTCTCCAGCACCTGTTGTTTCCTGACTTTTTAATGATTGCCATTCTAACTGGTGTGAGATGATATCTCATAGTGGTTTTGATTTGCATTTCTCTGATGGTCAGTGATGATGAGCATTTTTTCATGTGTTTTTTGGCTGCATAAATGTCTTCTTTTGAGAAGTGCCTGTTCATGTCCTTTGCCCACTTTTTGATGGGGTTGTTTGTTTTTTTCTTGTAAATTTGTTTGAGTTCACTGTAGATTCTGGATATTAGCCCTTTGTCAGATGAGTAGGTTGCAAAAATTTTCTCCCATGTTGTAGGTTGCCTATTCACTCTGATGGTAGTTTCTTTTGCTGTGCAGAAGCTCTTCAGTTTAATTAGATCCCATTTGTCAATTTTGGCTTTTGTTGCCATTGCTTTTGGTGTTTTGGACATGAAGTCCTTGCCCACGCCTATGTCCTGAATGGTAATGCCCAGGTTTTCTTCTAGGGTTTTTATGGTTTTAGGTCTAACGTTTAAATCTTTAATCCATCTTGAATTGATTTTTGTATAAGGTGTAAGGAAGGGATCCAGTTTCAGCTTTCTACATATGGCTAGCCAGTTTTCCCAGCACCATTTATTAAATAGGGAATCCTTTCCCCATTGCTTGTTTTTCTCAGGTTTGTCAAAGATCAGATAGTTGTAGGTAAGCGGCGTTATTTCTGAGGGCTCTGTTCTGTTCCATTGATCTATATTTCTGTTTTGGTACCAGTACCATGCTGCTTTGGTTACTGTAGCCTTGTAGTATAGTTTGAAGTCAGGTAGTGTGATGCCTCCAGCTTTGTTCTTTTGGCTTAGGATTGACTTGGCGATGCGGGCTCTCTTTTGGTTCCATATGAACTTTAAAGTAGTTTTTTCCAATTCTGTGAAGAAAGTCATTGGAAGCTTGATGGGGATGGCACTGAATCTGTAAATTACCTTGGGCAGTATGGCCATTTTCACGATATTGATTCTTCCTACCCATGAGCAAGGAATGAAGAACATTCCTTGCTCATGGGTAAATAAATATTTCAAGTAGTCATTATTTGACATGTTATATGTTACTCAATATTTTCAAGTTTTTTATTTTGAGTACTTAATGGGTCATTGTTTTTTTTACGTCTTAGTTTGATTGAGAGCTCATACTCCATGGAGGTGAAATGAGAACTCCACTATCTGATCCTTTGCTTGCTTTTAAAAGATTAGCATTATCTTTAATCTGTTTATTGTTTGGAGCAATCCTTGTGAACCTTTTGTTCATTTTCTGTGAGTTAGTTGTCTTCCAACTGCTCAGTAAGAGTGGTAGGACAAAGAAACAACCACTGAACTTGAAGCATAAAAAAAAAAAAAAGAAAAAGAAAGAAACAACCACTGGATTAGTCCTAGTAATGGAACTAGATAACATGTTAGCCTGACTGTATGCATGCAAGTGTAACTCACAGTCGCATCCAGCACTGGTTGTATTTGGAATTAAAAATTCAAACAAAAACATTTCTCCATGAACATTTCTCCATGATTGTCATGTATTGTGACAATCCCCAGATGGTAGGGATAATCTCAACAGGGCAGAGTAGAGCTGGATTGTATGATTCCTACAACAATCATCTGGCTTGTCTAGGCAAACATTTCAAAATTAAATGAATAAAGAAATAAGTAAAGAAAATGAATACACAATGGAATACTATTCAGCCATAAAAATGAAATTACGTCATTTGCAGACACAGGGATAGAACTGGAGGTCATTATGTTAAAGTGAAATAAGCCAGACCCAGAAAGAAAGACAAATATTGGATGTTCTCACTACTATGTGGGAGCTAGAAGAGATAATCTCATGGAGGCAGAGAGTAGAATGACAGACATCAGAGGCTTGGAAGGATGTGTGGGTGAGTGGGAGGGGAGGGAAGAGAGATTGGTTAATAGGTAAAAACATAGAATTAGATAAAAGGAATAAGTTTTAATGTTCAATACCAAACTAGGGTGACTGGTTAACAAAAATGTATATTTCAAAGTAGCTAGAAAAGAAGATTTGGAATGTTTCTAACAGATAGAAATGATAAAGAGAAAGATACACTAAATACCCTGGTTTGATCATTACACATTGTATGTTTGTAGCAAAATATCACATATACCCCATATATATGTACAAATATTATGTATCAATTAAAAAGTTTAAATAAAAAATATATAAATTGCTTCTATGGAGCCTAATAGGCATATACTTTCCAAATCTATATTATAGGTCTGCTTTTCTAATGAGTTGTAAGAAGGCATCTCTTTGTGAGACCAGATTTCCTCATCAACACTTGTTTGGGTACGTTATCCTCTCAATATCCAAGTAATCAATAGTTTGTGTTCTGCTGAATAACAAGTAATATTGGAATATAGCACCAATTTTTATTTCCTTCAATACTGGGGGCATGGATGACGGCCAAAAAATATTACTGCTGTGTAGTATTCATTCTTCCATATCCTGAATACTCTGACTTGCAAACTTTTCAGGTATAGTTGTACATGACTGGGAAATGTTTTAGAAATTGCCATTTATTATTTCGCAAATATTCATTAGCTATAAATACAATTAACCACAAATCAGTACACAGTTCAGGACAAAAATTTTAGATTTGAAGTCATATTGGGCAGATTTTGGAATTATAGCTTCACCACCTCTATCTGTAAGCAGGTATTTTATGTCTTCCAGCTTGCTCCTTCATCTGGAAAATGCTTCTCAGTGTCTGACCCTTAGCAGACAGTCACTAAATAAAGCTTTCCTTTCTTTTTCTTTTAAAAACTCTTCATAGACACTGGAGGTAAGGTACATTTTTACTCCTTGCCCATCCATTTCTCTCTCCTACTGACTCTGTGGTTGTCATTTGTGGTTTTTTGATTTCTCATCCAGATGGACATATTTCTGGATGGGTGGTTATGTGGACACTCTGGATGGAGATGGAACTCTTCCATGTGCCTGAAGGAGCATCTTCACTTTACACTCCATATGCTCTAGCAGGATGGAGTTTATTAACGTATACTGTGGATTGATGGCATTATGTCTTCAGGAATTAGAAAATATCATCAGATGCAAAGTTACTCAATTAAAGAAAACGTATCTGCGTACATATTAGACTAAACGTTAGGAATAAATAAAACATTTGGTAAAAACAATTCCATCTATAAAAAGAAAAGGGATTAAATCTGTTTGACGGGGTAGCTGATGTTATGTTTTAAATATGAGATATTTAAGATAGAGTAAGAAATTACTAAGATATATATATATATACAGCTTTGACTTAGTTTGGGTTATATAAAATTTCTCTTTTCTAACGATCACGATTGAATATTGGCAAATTTGTGGTGTAAATGTCACAGTTCTGGTGATAGTCTTCCTTGGAAAAAGAAATTTCAATTATATGAAAAACTTGAAAGGAATAAATCTCAAAAATATTTCTTCGCTCACAAAAATGTGGGTTACATTCCATAATTTGATATTTCGGAATGGGTTCTATTTCCTTGGGCAAATGAGACAGCATCAAGACTACCTTTTGTGTTTGTTATCCACCCGTTATATTTCCTTAGAATAAGTATAATCATGTATCTTCCAAAATGGGATGCTTTTGAGAGTAAAAGAAGAACTATTAGTGTCAAGGTGGATTTAAAAATGTAAAACTGGAACTGTACAGATCAAAGCTGGTCCATGATAATTTTCCTTACTAATAACCCAGGTGCCTCTCTACAGTGCTTTGTTTCTAAAACACTGGAACAAAATTGGGTTGATTCTAACTTTATCACACTGGATTAACACAGTCAGGCTCCAACTGATTCACCCAAGGATCATTTCTCTGTTTTATGGAATGAATCCAGTATGCCTAGATCAGAAGACTCATTCCTTCATATGACATATTAGTTTTTGCCCTCCCTGATGCTTCAACAACAGAAATGTGACTGTCAGAATTAACTTTAATTAAATATTAAAACTAGTAAAATCTATTTCTTGCTGCTTCCATTTCAACAATAAAATCTATTTTAAAACAGTGTACTCATTTAAATACAGCAGTTGCATCTTCCTTTATTATTGTATCAGTAAATCATCAGTAATTTTTAAATGTGTCAGAGATACCAAAGCCAAAATAAGCATAAATATATTTTGTTCAGTGAATTTAACAATTTGCATATCATGTTATTTTCATCATCTATATTGAATTCTTACTCCATAATGTTCTTGTTTTCTGTCTACCTATTCTGACCACTTTATAGTCGGTTTCCTTTATTGTTTCTGATTCATTTCCCTAATTTTTAAATATTGGGAGGCCTCAGAAATTAACCTTCAAAAATCTTTCTTTTTTTTTCTCTCCACACTAAGTCCCTGCAGCATCTAATACATTTTCATAGCTTCACGTACCACCTAATGACCTAATGACAATTTCCTGGACTCCAGAATCATATATCCATCTGCCTCTATGATACATCCACTTGGAATTGACATCTTGAAATTTTTAAGTCCCAACTGAGTCACTGCTATTAAATCTCCCCTTTCAAGTTGAAGATTTATAATCTCACAGATTTATCCTTTCTAGTGGTGGTTACTGCTGGTCTACACTGCTCAGGCTAAAATACATGGTGTTTGATTTCTCTCTCTCTTTCATACTCTGTTTCCAGTGCATTAGACAATCCTATTGACTCCAATTTTAAAATGTATCCAGAGCACTGTTCAAAATAGTCAAAACGTAGAAACAATATATTGTCCATCAACTGATGAAAAGATAAATGTCTTGTATCCAAACAATGGAATATCATTCCGTCATTAAAAGGAATTAATTACTGATATATGCTGCAATATGGATGAACCTAGAAACATTATTCTAAGCAAAGGAAGCCAGTCACAAAGGCCACATATTTTATATTTGGATTAAATTAGCAGAAAGTCATTGACCTGAGACTGTCCCATATTTTGAGTTTCTAAGGAATACTCCAAAATCTACCTTAGGAATATGTACATTTCTGCAAAAAAAAAAAAAACAGCCAAAAGTCAGCCAAGGACAAATAGCGGGTCACAGTCAGTCCATGCCCAAATAAGGCAAACACCTAGCTGTAGCTAATCCGATGATTTCATTAGTTTGTTTTTGTGAGCTTGCTGCTCATGCTGCTGGGTGGAGCTCTCTCAACCTCTCTTAGTTCTGAGTGCTGTCTGATTCATGAATTGTTCATTGTTCAAATAAATGCTGTTGAATATAATTTGTGTAACGTTTTTCTTTTAGCTGTGTAATTCCATTTATATGAAATGTCCAGAATAGGCAAATTCAGAGAGGCAGACAGCAGATTAGTGGTACCAGGGGAAGGAGAGGAGGAGGGTATGGGACATTACTGCTTAAAGGGCATGGGGTTTTCTTTTGGAATGTGTAAAGTGTCTTGAAACTAGAGAGAGATGGATGTACTAAACGTCAATAAATGTCACATTTTAGAATGATTAATTTTATGCTATGTGAATTTTACCTCAATAAACAAAAGCAAAAAATGTGTGTCCAGAAATAAATCACTTCTTATTACCTCCAACTGTAATCACCCAATGGGTTCTTCTTCCTCGCTGCACAAATAAAACAATTTGGTAAGACTGGGATATTGCAGTAGAGAAAGAGTTTAATGAAAGCAGAGCTAGCCAAGTAGAACTAGAGTTATTACTAAAACCAATCTCCTGTGAACTCAGAAGCTAGAGTTTTATTACAATTTTGTGGGCAGAGAGCTAGGAAATGGGTGCTGCTGATCAGTTGGGATGAAATCATAGCAACATGGAAAACAGTTACTGTGCATTGTCTGCCTGTGGGTGGAGACCACAGGACTAGTTGAGTCATGAGTCATGTGTCCAGGTTGGGTCAGTCAATTGCCAGAATACAAAAGTCTGAAACACCACACCTACATCTTAGCAGACCTCAAGCCCCTTCCATAATCCTATTCTCATGGCCTTTCATTAGTCATACAAAGGTGGTTTTGGTCCCAAGCAAAAAGGGCATTAGTTTAAGGGAGGGACTATTATTCTTACTTCAAATTTAAACTCTAAACTTAATTCTTTCCTTGGTTAGCTTGGTCTACATCCAGGAATGAGCAAGGAAAGCCAGCTGGTGAGGCTAGACGCAAAGTGGAGTCAGCCATGCTAGATTTTTCTTACCATTGTAATCTTTGCAAAGGTGGCTACAAACCCAGGATCCTGTTTCAAGATACTCTCTTCTCTCCACTAAATTACAGTGATAACTTTCGAACTTATTTCTTAGTAAGACTGATACTATAAAATTATGAGATCATTTCACTCTTGAGTTCAAAACTTTCCAGTAGCTTTTGTACCTTTCAGAATGAATATCAACATCTTTATGTGACTATCAAGACCCAGGAAGATCAGCCCTCTCTGTTGCTTCACTGATCTCACCTCTTAACTTTGCCCCTGACCTCTGATATCTTATTTCCTCTCCTCCAGTCAGAAAGGTTGACCACCTTTCTACTCCTTCAAATATGAGACAATAAACCATCTCAGGGGATTTGCAGCTGCTGTTTCCACTGCCTAGAATTCTTGCTCTGCCCAGATATATTCATTTTTAATCCTTAGCTTCCTTCTGAAATAATCTTTTCAGTAAGGCTACTCCAGGAAGAATCACAACCCCTGTTCTCCTGCCCACACAACCATTTCCCTATTTGACTTTATCTCTCAACATTTGTCAATAATGTGTTATAAATTTTTATGTATTTATCTTATTGCTTGTACACCTTTCTCTATAATAATGCTCCATGCATTTAAAAAAAATCCACAGATTTTTACCTCTTTTTATCTCTGATGTAAATAACATCACATTGATAACATTACATTGACATCTCTGATGTAAAAAAATCACATTGATAGATGTCAAGGTGTTATTTAAAAATTAATAATATATGAGGCATTTAAAATATATTGCAATACTGAACAAAATTATTTAAGGAGAACAGACTTACTGATTATTAAATCTAGCAAAAAATTACTTTTACTTTTAAATGCTGGTTTTGTAAATTTTGCTCTAAATCATATGAAAAGATATTCTAATACATACAGCTAATTCATTCTGTGCCTCACAATCCTGTTTTCATAGCAGTGTCAGCAGAAAAGAACTGATTGCTGTAGATTTTGTTGAAACTCACTTCCAATTTCTGATTAAATTGCTTTTATTGAATTTAATTGTAATGTATATATGAATTAGCTGAGAACAATAACATGGCCAGACTTGATCAAAAATTCTTCAGAAGACCATGCTAAAATATAAATTGCATGGACTCAAAGCATGTGCATTAAGACAAACATTAGATCAAAAAACCACTGTTGTAAGATTTTCTAAATTCAGGGTTGATTTAATGCAACTCCGAAGCAGACTATGGAGGAAATTTATAAGGAAAACTGATTTTAATTAAGAGTTTAAATGGTCTCAAGATAAACAGTATGTGTTCCGGACCTTTTGAGTTGGAAGAAAGGGTTTTGAATCTCGTTTTATCCCAGATAAGGAACGATCCACATTTCCAGCTTTCTAAATTATTGCACACATTTTATAAAGGACCAGTCATAGAAATCCAAATTATATAAGCATGACAGATGGCTATGTCTTTGAACATTATAAACTTTATTTAAAATATGCAAAAATACTACTTGGAATGCCATAAGCAGTGCACAGGCATCTCATAAGACTGCAGGACGGGGAGACTGATTGAGGTCCACAAATCATCAAATCTCATTTGTATCATATTTGTAAACTACTACTTCATCAAATCCTATACTGGACTAGCCTATATTAAAAAAATCTGATATTATACCTTCCGTCTGAGGGCTGTGGTACTCATATAAAGGCTTAGGAAGAGAAATAACTCAGATCATCTACAGACTGTAGAATCGACAGGAAAGGCTGGTAGTGTGCTCTGTCGACGGTGCTTGTCTGGGAGTCCCTCAGCTGCCTTTCAGTGACAACATTTCAGTGACAGGACTATAAACATGCCATTGTGTTTTCAATAAAGCTAGTTATTAGCCTTCAGAGCAGCATGACAAATACAATAGATTTGAGGTTTCGATGAAACTATAGCTAAAGGATTTAGATTTTTAAAACATGTTGTACATGTTCTCTAGTCAATATATTAAAAGTTGGAGATATAATTTTTCATTCAACATTAGTTTACACTCATCCAAATGTAATTTTCTCTTCTCAGCAATTTAGTAGTGCCTTATGGAACTGGCCATGTAATGTGTTATGCATGAGGAGTTGACACTGTTATAAAATCCATATTCTGTATCTTTTATAAGAAATAAACATTTACTTGCGGTTAAGGGACTGAAGCAGAAAAAGCAGCCAGGCCAATAATCAAAACGCAGATATTTCTTTATCAATTATTTGAGGGGATTACAACAGGCAAATGAACCAGATATGTAAAAACATATCTATTTTTCACAGTATCAAGTTTCTTCTTCTTAGGGCTCATCGCTGTTTGTCAAAAATGTGTTTAACAAAAGAGATGTGTTTAACAACAACAGCAACAAACTATGTTTAAACAAAACTATATCTTCCTCTTTGCTCCACTTGAGGCTTTGTTCTTTTCAGAGTTCAAAAGCAAAATGAAGTTGACGGTCAAAATTGAATGAAATGTGCTCAAATACTGAGGAAGTCATAAAAAAAATTTTGTTGCAGACTTCCTGTGGTTGGAATGGCTTCGAAAAACATTGAAGGCAACTGACATTATATTTATTACAGCAATATTCTGCTCAAAATTTACATAGTTCTTTGTCAATTCTATATTAAAACTTAAATTACACAACTGAGAATGAAGCCTTGTTTGGGATGCCCCTAACACAAAGACGGTAATAGGTGTCATCTCTTGGATTGGCTATAATCTATTGATAGGCAATGGCATTTTGGTGTGCCAATTCCTGAGATTTTTGAAGTTAAGTCTGAACTCAGCGGGGAAAGAGGATCTTAATCCATTTATCATGCCTTCCAAGGGCAGAAGATAGAAGCAACCTCCCAGTTCTAATGTTGGAAGTCCAAGGCAGCCATGCACTTAAGCATACTGTCCCCTGTATAAACAGTCAATGTTCAAAAAAGTTAATGTTTTTCTTCCAATTTCTTCCACTGGGAAATTAATTAAAGATAACTCCTTTCATAGGTGGTATTGAGGTAATAAATACATTCAAAATATTGTTTTGAAATAGTCACTCTAACATGTCTCTAATTTTCTGAAGTCCTACATTTGTCCCATATATTTACCCTATTATTTGCCTTCAACATGGGTAGGACTCCTATTTGTTAAACTGTTCAGGTATTCTCCCAGGGCAATTCATTTCAGAATGTGGCCACAATGTAGTATTCCTTCCTACTTGCCAAACTTTTGTGGTATCTGAAATGTAAAACAAGAACTCTTAACCTAAAGACATATAAAGATACATTTTAATTGTTATGAAACAGAATAATACAGTGGTTAACAGTATTTAAGACCATTTAATAGCCACAAAGTTCCAGGCTTCAGTTTCTTTATCTATGAAACAGAGAAAATATCACAGGTGATACGACTGTTACGTACATTAAGTAAAATAAGCTTTACTAAGCAATTTGCACATACCTGGTACAAAGTGAGTTCTTAAATATTATTTTTTTAATCAAAAAGTAAATTAGTTGAGCATATTTGCACCATCTGAGAATACAAATCAAGTTACCTAACCCATATATACCACTCTCTCACTAGCATTCTTTTTTTTTTTCTAGACTACTCCTGCTAGAAGGTGGTGTGACTGGCCTTCCAAGTTCAGGCTACAAGTTCCTCAGGACTCATCACATCTCCTGCACCATAAAAGCTTCCAGCATTCTCTTTCCACCTGGCCTCTCTCCACTCTAGTCTTTCTGGAACTATCTTCCCAACAAATTTGATATTATTTTCAAAAACTTGACTGCCTTGGGGAAATCATAGTCTAAGAAGCACTTAATTCTTGTATAGCCTACTTCCTACTCAAGGGACACAAGATGCCGAGACCTTCTCAGTAGAGTGAAGGATAAGTTAATTATTTTTGCTGGTAATCACTATTTTTGGCTTTTTTCCCTCTCCCTTGACTATATAGTCTTGTTTCCCCTCCTTATATGCCTCTTCTCTAATGTCATGCTCCTCCATTCATCTACATCTATTACAACTCTATGTTATTGCGTAGTCATTTGATTCTCCTCTTTCCCCACACCCACTGGGTTTATAAAGAAAAGTATAGGGGGTAGTGGGAGTTATGATTAGTGTCTGCTGGGAGGGGAGTAGTAACTTCTTCTAGAGATCTTTGCAGACACAATCTATACAACTATTTCTTGTTTCTTTTCATTTCAAAGCTGAATTTCATTTTGGTTTAGCTTTGATCCCACCCAAATCTCATCTTGAATTGTAGTTCCCATAATCTCCATGTGTCATGGGAGGAACCTGGTGCGAAGTGATTGGATCATGGGGACAATTTCCCCCATGCTGTTTTCATGATAGTGAGTGAGTTCTCACAAGATCTGGTAGCTTTTTAAAAGGCTTCCACCTTCGCTTGGCACTCATTCTCTCTCCCACCACCCTGTGAGGAGGTGCCTTCTGCCATGATTGTAAACTTCCTGAGACCTCCCCAGCCATGTGGAACTGTGAGTCAATTAACCGTGAGTCACTCTTTTATATATAAATTACCCAGTCTTGGGTAGTTCTTCATAGCACTGTGAGAATGGACTAATACACATTTTACAGGTATTTGTATTTTCATTACTCACTAATCTCATGTAAGATTAGAATGGATATAACTCTGTTCCTTAGGGTAGACCTTCTCGAAGTATTTGTAATAGAGAATCAGTTTTTCCCCTAACCTATTATACACTAATATATTATTAAAATCAAAAAATAAATAACTAAAAGAATAAAATAAAAACAGACATGCAAAGTAATAGTTGCAAATTTTTTTAAAACAATACAGGAAAAAGAAAATGACAGAATCTGTATATGTTGTAGTTTTTACTATCTCAGCAGTAGCTAGTTACCATAGTTTATCCTATAAAGTTATAGCTACATTTCAATTGTCTTCTGTTGAAATAAATTGGTTCTGGAATTTTAGTACTTTTGGGTTACAGGTGACAAAACAGCTTTAAGACATTGTGTAACATGACAGTCTGCTACTCACTCCAACATCAACTGACCTTGTGGGGTCTACAATATACAAATTGGTCATGCTCTGTCCAGCAAATCCAATGAACTAAATAGTTTTCCTCAATTTCTGCACTTATTTCATCAGGGACCAGTGACAAACTTTACATAATACATCACTGTCTGTAGATTCAGTTTATACAGTGCTACTGAATAGCTTTTTTTTTTTTTTGATAGCTTTTTGCAGGGCCAAATTTTATGACCAGGCCTTGGATTTTTTATATCTAAGAATGGAACCATAACTCCAAGTTACTTCAAATTTTACACTTACTAAATTTGGCAAATTCACCTCTGCAGTGCCAATAACCCCTCTCCAAAAGGAAGGGTAGTGAGGAAAATACAGGAAAAATTTATCAAATTATGTGAATTTTCGGTAGTATATCCTAAAACACTGTTAAATCAAAACAATAAATTATCCCAAATAACTAAAAATGCACAAAATAATCCAAGGAATTTGATAAAAAACAGCCCGGTTTTATTTTTTAAGTACTATAAGATGCCATTTTTTTTAAGAATTGGAAGTTCAAAAACGAATTTTTAAGTATTGGAAGTTCAAAAAGTTTAAACTTTTACATTTCAAGGTGAAAGACAAAGATAAACTATCAATGGCCAGGCGCAGTGGCTCACACCTGTAATCCCAGCAATTTGGGAGGCCAAGGTGGGTAGGTCACCTGAGGTGAGGAGTTCGAGACCAGCCTGGCCAACACGGTGAAACCCCATCTCTACAAAAAATACAAAAAATTAGCTTGGCGTGGTGGTGGGCGCCTGTAATCCCAGCTACTCAGGAGGCTGAGGCACAAGAATCACTTGAACCCAGGAGGCGGAGGTTGCAGTCAGCTGAGATCACACCATTGCACTCCAGCCTGGGTGACAAGAGTGAAACTCCGTCTCAAAAAAAAAAAAAGAAAAGAAAAGAACAACATCTCTGTTTATACATGAAATTGTAAGTAAAAACATAAAGCAGAGAGGTATGAGATTCATAGAGACTATATCAGACAAAAATATAAGGAAAGCAGTAATTGAAATAAATGTATTTATAAGGCCCCAAACCAAAAAGTAAAAGATAACATAACCACTAGAGAATAACAGCATGTTATTTCTAAACAGGCAAAGATACAGGCTGGGAATGGTGGCTCACATCTGCAATCCAAGCACTTTGAAAGGCCAAGGGGGGAGGATGGCTTGAGCCCAGGAGTTCAAGACGATCCTAGGCAACATAGTGAGACCCCGTCTCTACACAAAATAAAAAACCACCTGGGCATCATGGCATGCATCTGTAATCCCAGCAACTGGAGAGGTTGAGGTGGGAGGATCGTTTGAGCTTGGGAGGTTGAGGTTGCAGTCAGCCAATGTCTGTACCACTGTACTACAGCCTGGGTGACAGAGTGAGATCCTGCCTCGAAAAAGGGTAAAGAGAGTATCAGTGTACCACTTCTAAAAAGCTCAAATTAAGATACCTTTTTCTACATGTAGGCTTTATGCTATACAAATGACATTCTGCAATGGTTGCTGTGATTCCATTTTCAATCTCCTTCCATGGCAGCTGAAATCTCTTTGCAGTGAATGGTTTAGGGAAGGTCAAATGACTTAGTTCTTTTTAATAGGAAGTGAGGAGGGTTTGCTATAAAAGAATTCCTCAGAAACATTCCTTGCTTATGAGACACAGAATAACTGACCTCTGTTGTTTCCAGGACATTGGCATTGCTGTATACAATGTCTGGAACTGCTTAATTTCCACCAATCTAGCACTGAAGCTGAGCAATGAAAGTAAAACTAACAGAATTATGACAACCAGGAGAGCCAGAGAGCTTATGTACTGTACCTGGAGTCTCCCCTATCTTTAGACTTCTTGTAGAAGGAGGTAATAAATTTTCTTATCATTAAGCATATTTGAATCACGCATCCCCATCCCTTGAAGACGAAGGTACCCAATATGATATCTTTGCTTGAGACTGATGATTTGCCAGGTACCCTTCAAGTTTATGGGCTCACTCACATGAAGTATTGCGATTTATTTACATGCTAATTTACTAGTAATCAGCTATTCCTCAGAAAAAGGCATGCTTGCAGAACTGAATTGGATATACCAATCTTAGACTATTATGAGATTGTTTAAATTTCAAGAGACCTGAGTGCTAATCTTTCTTTACCTGTAAATATGTAACTTAGAGAAGATCAATGAAATTAACTGAATCAATTACTTTTTTGAAGTTCTACAATTTACGATGTATTTTGTTTTGTCTTTAAGTATTTTCTGCTTTCAATACTGCAAATACCAGATCAATTGCAAATTGCAAATACCACATCAGCTTCATTAGAAGACAGACTATCATATAAAATTGTAAAGCATCGATAGCTATCTGCCTGATACTTCATTCTCGTAATTCAATTTTTGTATTTGGTCAGAATCAAGAATGTAGTTTCAGGTTGCAATAGGATAAAAATGGTGCATACAGAGGTAGAGCTTGCTTTTAGTCAATAAACATCCTTTATTATTTTGATCAGCTTTAATCTACATTAATATTACACCTAATAATGGGAGACTTTAACACCCCACTGTCAACATTAGACAGATCAACGAGACAGAAAGTTAACAAGGATATCCAGGAATTGAACTCAGGTCTGCACCAAGTGGACCTAATAGACATCTACAGAACTCTCCACCCCAAATCAACAGAATATACATGCTTCTCAGCACCACACCCCACTTATTCCAAAATTGACCACTTATTTAGAAGTAAAGCACTCCTCAGCAAATGTAAAAGAACAGAAATTATAACACACTGTCTCTCAGACCACAGTGCAATCAAACTAGAACTCAGGATTAAGAAATTCACTCAAAACCGCTCAACTACATGGAAACTGAACAACCTGCTCCTGAATGACTACTGGGTACATAATGAAATGAAGGCAGAAATAAAGATGTTCTTTGAAACCAATGAGAACAAAGACACAACATACCAGAATCTCTGAGACACATTCAAAGCAGTGTGTAGAGGGAAATTTATAGCACTAAATGCCCACAAGAGAAAGCAGGAAAGATCTAAAATTGACACCCTAACATCACAATGAAAAGAACTAGAGAAGCAAGGGCAAATACATTCAAAAGCTAGCAGAAGGCAAGAAATAACTAAGATCAGAGCAGAACTGATGGAAATAGAGACACAAAAAACCCTTCAAAAAACCAGTGAATCCAGGAGCTGGTATTTTGAAAAGATCAACAAAACTGATAGACGGCTAGCAAGACAAAGAAGAAAAGGGAGAAGAATCAAATAGATGCAATAAAAAATGATAAAGGGGATATCACCACTGATCCCACAGAAATACAAACTACCATCAGAGAATACTATAAACACCTCTACTCAAATAAACTAGAAAATCTAGAAGAAATGGATAAATTCTTCAACACATACACCCTCCCAAGACTAAACCAGGAAGAAGTTGAATCTCTGAATAGACCAATAACAGGCTCTGAAATTGAGGCAATAATTAATAGCTTACCAACCAAACGAAATCCATGACCAGATGGATTCACAGCTGAATTCTACCAGAGGTACAAGGAGGAGCTGGTACCATTCCTTCTGAAACTATTCCAATCAATAGCAAAAGAGAGAATCCTCCCTAACTCATTTTATGAGGCCAGCATCATCCTGATACCAAAGCCTGGCAGAGACACAACAAAAAAAGAGAATTTTAGACCAATATCCCTGATGAACATCGATGCAAAAATCCTGTATAAAATACTGGCAACCCGAATCCAGAAGCACATCAAAAAGCTTATCCACCATGATCAAGTTGGCTTCATCCCTGGGATGCAAGGCTGGTTCAGCATACGCAAATCAATAAACGTAATCCAGCATATAAACAGAACCAAAGACAAAAACCATATGATTATCTCAATAGATGCAGAAAAGTCTTTGACAAAATTGAACAATGCTTCAGGCTAAAAACTCTCAATAAATTAGGTATTGATGAGATGTATCTCAAAATAATAAGAGCTATCTATGACAAACCCACAGCCAATATCATACTGAATGGACAAAAACTGGAAGCATGTCCTTTACAAACTGGCACAAGACAGGGATGTCCTCTCTCACCACTTCTATTCAACGTAGTGTTGCAAGTTCTGGCCAGGGCAATCAGGCAGGAGAAGGAAATAAAGGGTATTCAATTAGGAAAAGAGGAAGTCAATCTGTCCCTGTTTCCAGATGACATGATTGTATATCTAGAAAACCCCATTGTCTCAGCACCAAAATCTCCTTAAGCTGATAAGCAACTTCAGCAAAGTCTCAGGATACAAAATCAATGTGCAAAAATCACAGGCATTCTTATACACCAATAACAGACAAACAGAGAGCCAAATCATGAGTGAACTCCCATTCACAATTGCTTCAAAGAGAATAAAATACCTGGGAATCCAACTTACAAGGGACATGAAGGACCTCTTCAAGGAGAACTACAAACCACTGCTCAATGAAATAAAAGAGGATAGAAACAAATGGAAGAACATTCCATGGATAGGAATAATCAATATCATGAAAATGGCCATACTGCCCAAGGTAATTTATAGATTCAATGCCATCCCCATCAAGCTACCAATGAATTTCTTCATAGAATTGGAAAAAACTACTTTAAAGTTCATATGGAACCAAAAAACAGCCCACATTGCCAAGACAATCCTAAGCCGAAAGAACAAAGCTGGAGGCATCATGCTACCTGACTTCAAACTATTCTACAAGGCTACAGTCACCAAAACAGCATGGTACTGGTACCAAAACAGAGATATGGACCAAAGAAACAGAACAGAGCCCTCAGAAGTAATGCCCCATATCGACAACCATCTGATCTTTGACAAACCTGACAAAAACAAGAAATGGGGAAAGGATTCCCTATTTAATAAATGGTGCTGGGAAAACTGGCTAGCCATATGTAGAAAGCTGAAACTGGATCCCTTCCTTGTACCTTATACAAAAATTAATTCAAGATAGATTAAAGACTTACATGTTAGACCTGAAACCATAAAAACCCTAGAAGAAAACCTAGGCAATACCATTCAGGACATAGGCATTGGCAAGGACTTCATGACTAAAACACCAAAAGCAATGGCAACAAAAGCCAAAATTGACAAATGGGATCTAATTAAACTCAAGAGCTTCTGCACAGCAAAAGAAACTACCATCAGAGTGAACAGGCAACCTACAGAATGGGAGAAAATTTTTGCAACCTACTCATCTGACAAAGGGCTAATATCTAGAATCTACAATGAACTCAAACAAATTTACAAGAAAAAAACAACCCCATCAAAAAGTGGGCAAAGGATATGAACAGACACTTCTCAAAAGAAGACATTTATGCAGCCAAAAAACACATGAAAAAATGCTCATCATCACTGGCCACCAGAGAAATGCAAATCAAAACCACAATGAGATACCATCTCACACCAGTTAGAATGGTGATCATTAAAAAGTCAGGAAACAACAGGTGCTGGAGAGGATGTGGAGAAATAGGAACACTTTTACACTGTTGGTGGGACCGTAAACTAGTTCAACCATTGTGGAAGTCAGTGTGGCGATTCCTCAGGGATCTTGAACTAGAAATTCCATTTGACTCAGCCATCCCATTACTGGGTATATACCCAAAGGATTATAAATCATGCTGCTATAAAGATACATGCACACGTATGTTTACTGTGGCACTATTCACAATAGCAAAGACTTAGAACCAACCTAAATGTCCAACAATGATAGACTGGATTAAGAAAATGTGGCACATATATACCATGAAATACAATGCAGCCATAAAAAATGATGAGTTCATGTCCTTTGTAGGGACATAGATGAAGCTGGAAACCATCATTCTCAGCAAACTATCACAAGGACAGAAAACCAAACACTTCATGTTCTCACTCATAGGTGGGAACTGAACAATGAGAACACATGGACATAGGAAGGGGAACATCACACACCAGGGCCTGTTGTGGGGTGGGGGGAGGGGGAGGGATAGCATTAGGAGATCTTCCTAATGTTAAATGACGAGTTAATGGGTGCAGCACACCAATATGGCACATGTATACATATGTAACTCACCTGCACGTCATATACACGTACCCTAAAACTTAAAGTATAATAATAAATAAAAAAATAAAAATATTATACCTAATTCATGACTGTCAAGTCACGTGTATAGATTAGAGAATTACCTCCAGAATCTGACTGTCTTAGGATACACTAGGTAAGTTACTGAATTTCTGAACTAAAATGGATGCTATAGCCCACTTGAAACTATAACTGAGTGTTTACAGCAACAATGAAACAGACCAAGATTATCTGGAATGCTTTGAAATACAAATGACTCTGTATCTGGGTCAGATAGCTTATTCTGTTCAACCCAGTTTTAACGGAATTCACTTAGAGTTCAATCCTATAATGCTATACTGCATATATCAAAATCATATCTTTTAGTTAATACTCTGGCATGTCAATCACACATTTAGCAAGATTCTAATCTCTATGCAAACATAAGGTCAGGATTTTATGGGCAGAAATGAATTTTAATACAAAGTTTGTTAAAACTTTATCATATTTTTTTTCTCCTTTGGTTTATCTGACAGTGAGGGTTAACTTTTGAGACTATTTAAAATTGGAATTATCCATGAAGATATAAGCCTGCTGAGAAGAGATAACATCTACTTCTCTGTTCCAAACAGAAAATGATTCTTAGCACTCAATAAATGTTAAATTATGAATAATAAATGCACATAAAGTCTGAATGAAAAATGTTGCTGAATGCGTATCTATTTATTGATTCAATCTCCTTAGTACTTCCTTGTTGAAGAATGCTTTATAAACTTAAACCAAGATTATACCAGAAAGATAAAATGATAGAAAAGGTGGAAGATTATACAAACGAAAGGAAATACAGCCCCTGAATGTGCAAAGCAGGAAACTGCTTTTGGTAAAATTTTATGTGTATCCTAAAACTACACAGTAAATTTGTTAGCAAATTTGAAAAGAATCTCTAGTAAGTTTAAACTCACTTATTATAGATAAGTGCTATAAAATGGCTCAATTCAGCAGAAGTCTTTTACACAAAACAAATGAAATTATTAAGACTAACTTCGAAGCGGGTATATAAAAGCAACCAGGAGAAAGTTCCCAGGAGCCTTTTTCAGTAGATTAAACATATGTCATGGTCACGGAGCTTTAAAGCAGAGCTTTACTTCTACTGGAGAAATCAAATCAGTGATACTGAAGGTCACTCCTAATCAGAAAAAAAAGAAAAGAAAAAACATGAGTGAGACATAAGACAGGCTGGTGATCCAAACTATTTAACTGGGAAAGCAAGATAACAAAAGGAAATAAAAGAATCTCTTGTAGAAGAGAACTATTCTGAGCTGAATAAATCTATGTGATTACTCATTATCAACAAAATTATATTTGAAATGGACTAATATCTTTAAATATCATGGTGACAGTTTTAGTTTCAGGAACAAAAAAAACCTAGGAATACCCAATTTGAAAAATCAAAATAGTTTGAAATAAAAATATTGCACACTAATTAAAAAAACCAGAATGACTTCAAAATTCTTTCTTTCATAAAAAAAAGTTGAAGAAAATATTGTTCAGAAGTAAAAGCACTTGCATCTGGTTTGTTTTCTCCTTTCCAAGAGCAGATAAGATTGCAGTTTTACACCTGCCTAAATGTTGTTCAAGCGAGTTGTGATAAAATAAAATATTCATATATATAAAGATATAGATGACAGAGATATAGATATCTCCCTTAAAGTGATGCTAGTGGAAATGCAATGCACACAGCACTGCTGGTCTGGGACAAGACAAGTATAGAAACCGAGTATAAATTGAGAATATGCATTCAGACCTTTAATAGCATTGCCATGACATCCAAGCACACAATTGTATGTTTTAACAAAAATGAGTGCAATAAAATGGAAAATAGAAATAAATTTACTCTTTACTGCAGAGGAACTCTACCATAAAAGATAGAGTGGGTCTTATAATGCAAATCTAAAGACATTCCAAATATGCAAAAATATGACGGAGATATATGTTGACTGAGGACCTCGTATTAAAACAAATGATATAACATTGAGAATTCTGTCAGAATAGTATAATTGTAAGAACTTGAAAATCCAAATAACTTTAACTCAAATAAAAAACAGCTTTCTCCCACCCACCTACCAATCTCTCTCTCTTTCAAGAAATCTGAAAAGGTCGGCCATCCAGGGCTGGAAGAGAGATTCCTCAGTCATCACAGATCAGGTCTCGCTGTGTCTTTCTTCTTTATTATCCTTAGAATAAGGCCTCCATTCCTCCATTCTTAAGGAGGATGATGGGAAGGGCAAAATGTTGCCTGCCTCCCAGCTGAGTCAGCCCCTTTAAAAATAACTTTCTGGAATCATTACCTCGAAGATTTTCTTAGCCAGATGTGTCTTGATTTATGGGCTTATGTTCAGATAAACTCATCATAAATTCAAAATATCATTAAGTAGAAAATGTATTAAATATACCTGTATATTGAATCGAATGGATTCTCACCCCAGCTTCCTGTTTTCAGCCTCACCTTTGTCCCTACTTACAGCAGTACCTGGTGAATTCTAATTCTAGTGCCTCTTTATCTGCTGGTGCAAATTAGCTTGTTTCTTGGCTCTCTTACTTGCTTTATTAAAACCTCTTGTTCATCTACTTTCCAACTCTCAGAAGTCTGTTGCAATCCCATTCAATGTTTCGTGTGTGTGTGTGTGTGTGTGTGTGTGACAGAGACAGAGACAGAGAGAGCTGTTTCAGGAGAAAGTGGAAGTAAAACCGTTTCCTATATAGTCCTTAACAATTCTTTCACAATTCTGCAGCTAACTTATATTCATAGCTTAGGTCACACTTTAAGACATTTTTGTTTTTAGATAGGCACGCCCTGGCCTCCCATTCTGACCTAGACTCCCACATACTATTTTTTTGTCTCACAGAAATCTGCTCCTTCCATTCCTTACACTTAACCACAGTTATTAATATTTTATTCTGTTTTGTTTAGCCTTTATAAGCTGTAAACTTGGTAGTAGGAGAATTCCAGCTAAGATTTGGTGACTGCAGGATCCTCTCCATCCCAGCCCGAAGGAGGTGGTTAATACTGTTTTATTTATTTAATATTGAGAAGAATCAACTAAATGAGAGTGGTTACAGAAACTTTTAGGAATGAAAACAAATCAGCAGACACTTTTCTCTGCCTACACTAATCAAATGTCTATAAATTAAGATATGTGCAATGAAGAAGTATAAAATTATTCAGACATGTATTTAAAGTATTATTTCTTTATTGTGCCTTGAAAATTATAATACTTGCTTTCATTTCTTCATCAAACATACAATGTAAGTTGGGTGCGGTGGCTCATGCCTGTAATCCCAGCACTTTGGGAGGCCAAGGCAGGTGGATCACCCGAGGTCAGGAGTTGTAGACCAGCCTGGCCAACATAGTGAAACCCTGTCTCTACGAAAAATAAAAAAATTAGCCGGGAATGGTGGCACACACCTGTAATCCCAGCTACTCTGGAGGCTGAAGCAGGAAAATCAATTGAACCCAGGAGGCGGAGGTTGCAGTGAGCCGAGATCCTGCCATTGCACTCCAGCCTGGGTGACAAGTGTGAAACACCGTCTTAAAAAAAAAAATACAATGTATGCACATAGTAAAATTTTAGCAAACCCAACAGTACAAAATGTAGAGTGCAATGTAAAAGTCCTGCTTTTCCATACATCTCTATCCCTAGAAACAGATTCTGTTTAGAGTTTCTTAATCAGTTTTGCAGGACTTTCTGTTTACACACTATGACTGCCTCTCCCTGTGGTCTCATTGGCACTATTCTCTTAGGTATTTTTGGACTTAATCCTAGAATTAGAAGGATTTTTTGATAAGTAGCATTAAAGTAGAAAAGGTCCTTGACTGGAAATAAAAAGCAAGAGTCTCTCCTAATTTTCTGTGTCCTGAGTCTACTGGCGGACACAGGAATCATGCTACCTTTTCCCACCCCAGCCACAAATATCTCAGTGTTTGTTAAAACGATTTCAGCAGATTTTGTATTTCCTTCCTTCCTTCTTTACTTCCTCCTCCCCTTCAACCTTTCCCTCCTCTTCATCCTCTCCCCCCTTCCTCCTCCTCTTCTTCCCCTTCTCTTTCTTCAATAAATACATTAACCACTTTTTAAGAAAGTCATAGTTTAATAGTTTGGCATGGAAGGACAGCATGAGAATCTGACACTGTACTTTCTGTAAAAGGTCTTCATATTGACGCATACAGGGCTCTGATCTGGTATGTAAAACTTACATTTCTATGAAAATTGATACTCTTGCAGAATATGACATCCAAGCACACAACTGTATGTTTTAACAAAATACTGCAAGCACTCCCTTATTCACTCCAGCTGGTTTCTCATTAGGTCATGTGCCCACTATGTCCATTGGCAATGAGCTCAGCATAGGCCTAGGAGTTGCCTAGGAGTGGCAGTCCTTATGGCCTAAACTGCCTTTCAAGTTTACCTAAGAACCAAGAGCACTTTAGTTTATGTGGCAAGTCTTGTTGGAACTCAAGTTCCAACCACTGCGATGGCTGACTACCCTCTTGGTAGCGCTGGTCCAAATGCACCCTCCATGAGTGGGTAACTCATAGAAGAAATTTCTAAGCAGCAAAGCATTCAAGAGGTGACTTGGGTGCTGTTCAAGGCATTCAGTTTTAAAAGGCAAACAGAGCATATAAGTTTGGAAAATCTGCAGCTTGTAAATATGATAGAAAAGAAAATCCCATTTTATGAGGAGAAATTCAAGGTGGCTGCAGAAATTAGCATAAGTAATGACAAGCCAAATGTTAATCCCTAAGACAATGGGGAAAATATCTCCAGGGCATGTAAGAGGTCTTCACCGCAGCCCCTCCCATCACAGGCCTGGAGGTTTAGGAGGAAAACATGGTTTCTTGGACTAGGCCCAGGGTCCCTATGCTGTGTGCAGCCTACAGACTTCGTGCCCTGCATCGTTGCTGCTCCAGATGTGGCTCAAAGGGGCCAACAAAGATGTTGGGCTGTGGCTTCAGAGGGTACAAGCCTCAAGCCTTGGCAGCTTTCAGGTGGTGTTGAGCCTGAGTGCACACAGAAATCAAGAATTGGGGTTTGGGAACCTACAAGTAGATTTCAGAGGCGTACAAAAATGCCTGGATGTCCAGGCAGAAGTTTGCTGCACGGGCAAGGCCCTCATGGAGAACCTCTGCTAGGGCAGTATAGAAGGGAAATGTGGGGTACAAGCCCCCACACAGAGTCCCTACAGGGGCACCACTTAGTGGAGCTGTGAGAAGAGGGCCACTGTCCTCCAGACCCAGAATGGTGGATCCACTGAAAGCTTGCACCATGCACCTGGAAAAGCTGCAGACACTCAATGCCAGCCCATGAAAGCACCCAGGAAGGAGGCTGTACCCTGAAAAGCCATAGGGGCAGAGCTGCCCAAGACCATGGGAACCCACCTCTTGCATCAGTGTGACTTGGATTTGAGGTTTGGACTCACAGGAGATCATAGTGGAGCCTTAAGATTTGACTTTTCTACTGGATTTCAGACATGCATGGGGCCTGTAGCCCCTTTGTTTTGGTAAATTTCTCCCATTTGGAACAGCTGTATGCTGTACCCCTATACCCCTATTGTATCTAGGAAGTAACTAACTTGCTTTTAATTTTACAGGCTCAAAGGCAGAAGGGGCTTGCCTTGTCTCAAATGAGACTTTGGACTATGGACTTCCGAGTTAATACTGAGTTTTGGGGTACTGATGGGAAGTCATGATTGGTTTTGCAATGTGAGGACATGAGATTTGGGAGGGGCCAAGGCAGAATGATATGGTTTGTCTGTGTCCCCACCAAAATCTTATCTTGAATTCCCATGTGTTGTAAGAGGGAGGTAACTGAACCAATTGAAAGACCTGGGGGCAGGTCTTTCCCATGCTGTTCTCATGATAGTAAATAAGTCTCACAAAATCTGATGGTGTTATAAGGGGGGTTTCCCTGCACAAGCTCTCTTCTCTTGTCTGCCACCATGTGAGATGTGCCTTTCACCTTCTGTCATGATTGTGATGCCTCCCCAGCCATGTGGAATTTTAAGTCCATTAAATCTCTTTCTTTTGTAAACTGTCCAGTCTCAGGTATGTCTTTATCAAAATCATGAAAGCAGAGTAATAAAGACGTGAGGGTTACATGTGCACATAATTAGAAATACAATTGAAAATTCAAAAGATAACAAAATAACATTTTAGTAAAATAAGTAACATTTTAGCATAATCTTCAAAATAATAAGAATAATCTGTGTCTCTTTTTTCCAGAAAAAATCTTAATGAAGTACTAGTCTTTAAATAATCAAGGAACAGACAAATTTTATAAAAAGATAATTATACCAATATTCATAATTTACATAACATTTTTTATTTTCTTTACTTCTAACTCAAATTTATATTTTTAAAAATTACACTTTAAAATGATAAACAAGTTAAGGTTGTAAAAATCTGTAGACTGTGTGGTTAGTTGTGACTGACTTTAATTTTTGTCTTTCTATCTGGAAGATTTTGGGAACTTGTGAAGCTTTTGGGGGCTACTATAGATCTTCAAGATGATGCACTAGTGCTTATAGCACAATAAAGGCCCGTATTAGACTGTCAGGAAAGGGGAGTTACCACTGTTATTATTGTTGTTATTGTTTTGGTTGGTATGATGATTATTATTAGGTTAGTTAGGGCCCCAGAAATTAGGAAAAGGAGGGGTAATGAGGAGAAGACATGAAAGAGTAGAAAATCCTTTCATGGAGAAGAGTGTTGTAAAAGAACTACACTTGAAGCCATAAAAATTTAACTCTAATTTGAGAGCCAACAGTTTGAATTATAATAAATGTTATTTTGAGAATATAAACATGATCTCTAATGCATATGCTCTTTCAAAGTAGATACAGAGATGATTAGTAGTTCTATAATCATCAGTTACTTTGATCTATATATCTACTGTATCAAGGCAGAATAGTGGCCCCCTATAGACATCTATGCCCTAATCCTTACAAGGAAAAAGAACTTTGCAGATGTAATTAAGACTATGACCTTGAGATAGAAAAAGTATCCTGGATTATTTCAGTGGGCCCAATTAAATAACATAAGTCCTTAAAAGCAAAAGATGGGAGCCAAAGTATCAACTAGAGAGATGTACATAAGGACTCAATCCATCACTTGGAAAATGGAGGCTTGGAAGACAGAGGAAGCAGGCCAAAGCAGGAGTGACCTCTAGAAACCAGGAAAAGCCCTTGGCCAACAGCCATCCAGAAAACAAGACTTCCTCTGTGCAAGAAACTGAATTCTGCCAACAACAAAAAGATTAAATTAACAGATTCTCTTCTGGAGCCCCCAGAAAGAAATGCAAACTTGCCAGCACCTTCATTTTAGTTCACTAAGACCTATGTCTGACTTCTGATTAACAGAAGCATAGGACAGTGAACTGTGTGGCTTAAATTGCTAAGTTTGTGGTAATTTGTTATGGAAGAAATAGAAAAGTAATACATCTATGATTGGAAAAAATTACATAGATACCTAAACACTGCTGTACTTTAATACCATATTAAAATCACTGATCCAGAACTTCAGGTTATATTTATTGGAGGACAAATCTTGGCAGTGTTAATATGCTTATACCAAAATAAAAATTGTACTGGACACGTTTCAACATTTGGCATACAAAAATGCTAACATGTTTATAAGCAATAATGCAAAAAGTTATAGCATCTTCACAATTTATTCTATGAAACCATAATTGTCATTCTTTTAAAATAGTCAAACACTTTTTAAGATTTAATGTACATATGTCTTTAAAGGTTGACAGTTGAACAGTTATGGAAGGCACTAAATATTATGGAGAATATAATATTTTGAAATATACCATTTCTTAAGACCACATTCAGATTAATAAATGACTGAATTTTCAAAGATCAGATGGTTGTAGATATGCAGCATTATTGCTCAGGGCTCTGTTCTGTTCCATTGGTCTATATCTCTTTTGGTACCAGTACCATGCTGTTTTGGTTACTGTAGCCATGCAGTATAGTTTGAAGTCAGGTAGCGTGATGCCTCCAGCTTTGTTCTTTTGGCTTAGGATTGACTTGGCAATGCGGGCTCTTTTTTGGTTCCATATGAACTTTAAAGTAGTTTCTTCCAATTCAGTGAAGAAAGTCATTAGTAGCTTGATGGGGACTGCATTGAATCTATAAATTACCTTGGGCAGTTGGCCATTTTCACGATATTGATTATTCCTACCCATGAGCATGGAATGTTCTTCCATTTGTTTCTATCCTCTTTTATTTCATTGAGCAGTGGTTTGTAGTTCTCCTTGAAGAGGTCCTTCACATCCCTTGTAAGTTGGATTCCTAGGTATTTTATTCTCTTTGAAGCAATTGTGAATGGGAGTTCACTCATGATTTGGCTCTCTGTTTGTCTGTTATTGGTGTATAAGAATGCTTGTGATTTTTGTACATTGATTTTGTATCCTGAGACTTTGCTGAAGTTGCTTATCAGCTTAAGGAGATTTTGGGCTGAGACAATGGGGTTTTCTAGATATACAATCATGTCATCTGCAAACAGGGACAATTTGACTTCCTCTTTTCCTAATTGAATACCCTCTATTTCCTTCTCCTGCCTGATTGCCCTCGCCAGAACTTCCAACACTATGTTGAATAGGAGTGGTGAGTGAGGGCATCCCTGTCTTGTGCCAGTTTTCAAAGGGAATGCTTCCAGTTTTTGCCCATTCAGTGTGATATTGGCTGTGGGTTTGCCATAGATAGCTCTTATTATTTTGAAATACGTCCCATCAATACCTAATTTATTGAGTTTTTAGCATGAAGCATTGTTGAATTTTGTCAAAGGCCTTTTCTGCATCTATTGAGATAATCATGTGGTTTTTGTCTTTGGTTCTGTTTATATGCTCGATTACATTTATTGATTTATGTATGTTAAACCAGCCGTGCATCCCAGGGATGAAGCCCACTTGATCATGGTGGATAAGCTTTTTGATGTGCTTCTGGATTCGGTTTGCCAGTATTTTATTGAGGATTTTTGCATCAATGTTCATGAAGGATATTGGTCTAAAATTCTCTTTTTTTGTTGTGTCTCTGCCAGGCTTTGGTATCAGGATGATGCTGGCCTCATAAAATGAGTTAGGGAGAATCCCTCTTTTTCTATTGATTGGAATAGTTTCAGAAGGAATGGTACCAGCTCCTCCTTGCACCTCTGGTAGAATTCGGCTGTAGATTTATCTGGTCGTGGACTTTTTTTGGTTGGTAAGCTACTGATTATTGCCACAATTTCAGAGCCTGTTATTGGTCTATTCAGAGATTCAACTTCTTCCTGGTTTAGTCTTGGGAGGGTGTATGTGTCGAGGAATTTATCCATTTCTTCTAGATTTTCTAGTTTATTTGCACAGAGGTGTTTGTAGTATTCTCTGATGGTAGTTTGTATTTCTGTGGGATCAGTGGTGATATCCCCTTTATCATTTTTTATTGCATCTATTTGATTAAACCTGACAAAAACAAGCAATGGGGAAAGGATTCCCTGTTTAATAAATGGTGCTGGGAAAACTGGCTAGCCATATGTAGAAAGCTGAAACTGAATCCCTTCCTTACACCTTATACAAAAATTAATTCAAGATGGATTAAAGACTTACATGTTAGATCTAAAGCCATAAAAACTCTAGAAGAAAACCTAGGCAAACCATTCAGGACATAGGCATGGGCAAGGACTTCATGTCTATAACACCAAAAGCAATGGCAACAAAAGCCAAAATTGACAAATGGGATCTAATTAAACTAAAGAGCTTCTGCACAGCAAAAGAAACTACCATCAGAGTGAACAGGCAACCTACAAAATGAGAGAAAATTTTCACAACCTACTCCTGTGAGAAAGGGCTAATATACAGAATCTACAATGAACTCAAACAAATTTACAAGGAAAAATCAAACAACCCCATCAAAAAGTTGGCAAAGGATATGAACAGACACTTCTCAAAAGAAGACATTTATGCAGCCAAAAGACACATGAAAAAATGCTCATCATCACTGGCCACCAGAGAAATGCAAATCAAAACCACAATGAGATACCATCTCACACCAGTTAGAATGGCGATCATTAAAAAGTCAGGAAACAACAGCTGCTGGAGAGGATGTGGAGAAATAGGAACACTTTTACACTGTTGGTGGGACTGTAAACTAGTTCAACCATTGTGGAAGTCAGTGTGGCAATTCCTCAGGGATCTAGAACTAGAAATACCATTTGACCCAACCATCCCATTACTGGGTATATACCCAAAGGATTATAAAACATGCTGCTATAAAGACACATGCACACGTATGTTTATTGCGGCACTATTCACAATAGCAAAGACTTGGAACCAACCCAAATGTCCAACAACAACAGACTGGATTGAGAAAATGTGGCACATATACACCATGGAATACCATGCGGCCATAAAATTATGATGAGTTCATGTCCTTTGTAGGGACATGGATGAAACTGGAAACAATCATTCTCAGCAAACTATCATAAGGACAAAAAACCAAACACTGCATGTTCTCACTCATAGGTGGGAATTGAACAATGAGAACACATGGACACAGGAAGGGGAACATCACACTATCACACTCTGGGGACTGTTGTGAGGTGGGGGGAGGGGGGAGGGATGGCATTACGAGATATACCTAATGCTAAATGATGAGTTAATGGGTGCAGCACACCAACATGGCACATGTATACATATGTAATAAACCTGCACGTTGTGCACATGTACCCTAAGACTTAAAGTATAATAATAAAATTAAAAAAATAAATAAATAAAAGAATGACTGAATTTTCTCCTGATCCAGTTAATTTCCAAATTTAAGTGCACATATATATGTATATATAAATATATATGCACACAAACACACACACACACATACATATATGAAGTAAGATGAAATTCATGTGAATCATTTGGCTTCATTTTAGACATTTAAAGCAAGAGTTATTATCATTGAAGAATTTAGTGCTTCTTAACTAAAATTTCAAAGACTCAAAGAATAAACTCTAATTTTACTAACAAATTGGGTTTGTTTTTTAAGAAAATGTTTAAAATTTAACCTAAAAATTAAGCATAACAAAAAAATTATAAATATTTCCAAAGTATTTTCATGTCATCAAAATATTTTGGCTGGGCTCTGTGGCTTACACCTGTAACATCAGCACTTCGGGAGGCCAAGGTGGGAGGATAACTTGAGCCTAGGAGTTGAAGACCAGATTGGGGAAGATAGTGACATTTTGTCTCTACAAAAAATAAATAAAAAAATTAGCCAGGCGTGGTGGTGAGCACCTGTTATCCCAGCTGCTGAAGAGGCTGAGTTGGGAGGATTGCTTGAGCCTGGGAATTAGGTTGCAGTGAAGTGTGATTGCACCACTGCACTCCAGTCTTGACAATAGAGTGAAACCCTGTCCTCTCAACCACCAAAAGAAAAAGAAAAAAGAATCTGGAGTTTAAATGTATCTTAAAAGTCACCAGGTCTAACATTTTCCTTATACAATGCCTGCAATAGATGGTCTCTAACCTCTGACTGAATACCTCCAGCAAAGGTCAAATGTTATGCAAAAGTATATGTTGTTTTTTAATAATTGTAATTATTTGAAAGTACAAACTAATACAGCATCAAAACCTGATGATTGGCTCTACATTCATTTTTTTAAATCTATGCAAATATGCGAATATGCTACTAAAGAGTTAATTTTGGCCAAGTCCAAATAACCCATTTGATTTCCAAATACTGATGAGGGAGAACATAATGTAATAACTTCTTTTTGACTCTGTCCATTTCCAGACACTAAGCTAGGCTTTTACCATATTTTAATTCATTAAATAGTCTTGCAAATCATTAGATGAAATCAATCAGTAAATTCTTTCATGAAACGTTAGTGGACTTCCAGAATCAATGCCTCCCGAAGAATTGAGCCCTTAATTGTTACTGGTTTACTGGCAGGATCTGGCTGATAATATTTTTCCAAGCAGTCCTAAACTTCAGTCTTATTGTTCATCATTTCACATTGCTTACTTATGATTCAGATATTACTGATTGGCAAATTTTGTTTTATTTTATAGACAATGGTCCCTATAAAGTATATAAAAGTAAACGCTACATGAAAGGGTACAATTAGACATTTTTATGATGATTTCTTTTTTTGGAAGAAAGCTTTTGAAGCATCTGTTAACCAGACTTTCTTGGTTAACATTACAAGATGGCAGAGAGATCACAGGTACTCTCCTTATTCAATCTCCACTGAACTGGCACAACTATTTAAATCCCTAACAAAGCACAAGTTACACTGAGTAAACATCGGTATCGATGAGCTTTTTAAAGACAGGCAGTGGGTGACTTATGTTGATGTATTCATCAACACAATAGTCACCAGGCTGAACACATGCATGAAAGAAGGTGCCTCAGAGCCAGAAGTCTTTTTTCTCTGTAAATCACAGACAAGTTTCTAGGTCAGAGCCAAGTCAGTAAACACACACAACAGAATAGCTTGCAACAGTAAAGGAAAGTAGTACTGAAATCTTCCTTAACGAGTGAAAAACACCACAGACATAGTGGCTAAACAGACCCCAACACAGTAATCATTTTCCTATTCTTACGGATTCTAACAGTGAGTTAAAAATTTGGAGAGTGTTACCTTGTCTCTGCTCTGCAATATCTGGGGCCTTAGCTGAAAAGATTCTAAATTTGAAGCTAACTCAATGACTGGGGTAACTCAAAAAATAGAAGGGATTCCATAGTCAGGGGCTGGCATTATGCAAAGCCTCACTTACATGACTGATGGTTGATACCAGCTATCAACTGGGAGCTCAGTTGTTACTGCTGGCTGTAACACCTATACATAGGCTCTCCATGTGGTTACATGGGCTTCCTCACAGCATGGTGGTGAAGTTCCAAGAATGAGTGTCTCAAGAAGAAACAGATTGCACTCCAGCCTCGGCAACAAGAGCCAAACTCCGCCTCAAAAAAAAAAAAAAAAAAAAAAAAAAGAACTTGTACAACTTCTTATGACCTAGCCTAAGAAGTCATATCTGCCACCCAGATTCAAGAGAAGGAATCATAGAATCCATTTTTAGTGAAAAGAGTTAAAATCACATTATATGAAGAATGGGAGATATTGTTATTGTTGTATTTATAAAATAAAGTCTGCTACAGGTAATTTATTAAAGAACTATGTAAGATTAGCTGTCAGTTTAAGTCTCCCTCTACTCCAGCCTCACAGCAAAATCTGCTGAAAAAATGAAAGGAAGCTTGTTCTGTCCAGAAGCAAAAGGAGCATTCAAGTCAAAATATTCAGCTCATTAACCCGGATCTCACACTCAGACCTCTCTTTGAGGAGAATGAATGAGTGTGAGATCAGATCTACACACTCAAAGTGGAAACCTATTCCAGAGGATGTAACAATCAGCCTGAAACTCTATTCCTAAATATAGTTATCAGACATTTGGGGAAAATACAATACCATGAAGAGAGAAATCAAAATAAAAAGAGATGAGGAATGACTTAATAGAAAACTGATAATTTAAAAAATGAAAGAGAACTTGAAGAAAAAAAGGAAAATCTGAAATTCCAGGGTCAAGTTAATATGGCATATATTAAATAGAAATAAGATGCAATGAACAAGCAGTGGTCCAAAAACAAGATGGAATAATTCAAAATTTTAAAATAACTTATAAAAGTAACAAATATAAAAAATAATTTGAATAATAAGACATACATAGGTCTAAGATAATAAGGATGTTTTCTAAGGTCATACAGCTAAAAACTCTAGTTGGTGAAGCAGATTTAAACGCAAGTCTAATGGAATCAACCCAAATGCCCATCAATGATAGACTGGATTATGAAAATGTGGGACATATACATCATGGAATACTATGCAGCCATAAAAAGGAATGAGATCATGTTCTTCGCAGGGACACGGATGAAGCTCTAAGCCATCATCCTCAGTAAACTAACACCAGAACAGAAAAACAAACACCACATGTTCTCACTCGTAAGTGGGAGCTGCACAATGGGAACACATGGACATGGGGTGGTGGAACAAAACACACCAGGGCCTGTCAGAGGTTGGGGGGCTGGAGAGCATCAGGATAAATAGCTAATATATGTGGGGCTTAATACCTAGGTGGTGGGTTGATAGGTGCAGGAAGCCACCATGACACAAGTTACCTGCATAACAATCTTGCATGTTCTGCCCATGTATCCTGAAACCTCAAATAGAATAAAATTTTAAAAATAAAAAATTCAAAAAAATAAGAATGCAAGTCTAACTGTACCCCTTTACCTACATATACTGGGATGAAATTTAAATCAAATTTATATATTGTGTATATTAGTGTTATATGTATACTTTACAGTACATTAAAAGCATATGTATTACATACAAAAAAGGCAGGAAATTCATCCTTTATAAGAACTGCTGTATAATTTCACCATTTAAAATTATCTCTCCATTTGGTAGGGCTACAACTTTGCTTTTCTTATGTATTATTGGTTTAAACTATGAATTACTTTTCCTTTGTCATCTGTTAAGAATACAACCTTCATTTATATTTTTCTCACTGCATAGTGAAATTCTCTTCTTTATAAGTTTCTGTATGACATTGTCCACAATTATACTACTGACAAATAATTATCAACACATAATGCTGAGCACTAAAGTTACTGTGAAGAATGCATATGGGAGAAGCTGTCTCAGAGCTTGTCCTATGTATTCTGACTTCTTTGTTCTTTTCATATTAAAATACAGTTCAAATTTTGATACTGTTATAGGAAACTGTCAAATTCACTTTCTGAAACGAAAATACTTTTTGTAAACATTGAATATATACAAAATCTTTGGCAATTATCATTTTTATGTTTTGCCTCTCTTCTAGCTTTTATGTTTTAAGAACACTTTGTCTTAACTGCAATTATATTAATTATAAAATAAGTTTTGAAGATGACTTTCTATTGTTTCATCTTATTTTATCTCCATGTTGTATGTGGATTATTTGTGCTTTTTTTTTTTACCTTTAAGAGATCAGTGAATACTGACATTCCAGATATTTTTCATACATATATGCTTTTGAGATGTTTCTAGAAGCATTTAAATATTGACAAGTTCCCCTTCTCAACTTATGGTGGACCCATTTTCAACCACAACCTTACTCTCTTACAACTATCTGTAGATTGACATTAACCTTCACATTTTATGTGACTTTAAAGTTCATAGTAACTTTTATATCCATTCTCAGTTGATTTTCATACCAGTCATTTAAGATGGGCAGAGCTGAGTATCCCTGTTTAAGAAGTGAGTGAGAAGGTTAGAGATGTGAGATAAATTCTTCAGATTTGTGCTTTTAGTTGAACTCCAACATGATATGTGACTATAATATTATTCTCTATATGAGCCAGTGTTCTTAATTTCAGACATTTCACATTTATTTTTAAATAAAAAATAGGCTTAATAGGGAACATGACTTATTCACAGAATTGTTTGTAAGGTGCAGAAACAGAATCTAGGCAGCACTGGGGTACCAAGGTAACTGCTGATTCCAGCACACTTAAAAAGCAACAAAATCCGAAATTGTCAACATGGCTACTGGGACCAGAGCCATACCACCTCTCAAGACAAAGTTCAGCAAAGTGGATACTTGCCTTTCTCTCAATGTAACTCAGCTCTGAACCAAAGCTTTGTTCCAGTGGAAACTAAATCACCTTTGGATCCTAGCTTTGGGTGCTAGAATAAATACTGACCAAGACAATCTACACTACTGACCCTTGGCTACTCCACACTTACACACAGGTTTCTTCCCATGTTTAAACTCCCAACTGCAACAACAGCATGCTCCCACATAAACAGCACAGTAAGACCTCAGACAAATTAAAGTGTGCTCATTGTTTCCATGAAAGGGAAGACCAAAAGTCATATCAGTTATTACATTTAACTCTAGGTAATGTTAATTCTCTTCTCTTCCAGTTTCGACACCATCTTTATTTTTGTAAATTATAGACCAATTATAAAAGGTAACCACGACAAAAAAATTCAGTATAAAATACTACAGAAATGAAAAAGAAGTATATGATTAATAATTAGTTACTACTAAGTATGATCATGCAAGAAGAATATGAGGAGCTATTACTGTTCTCATTTCTGCAACTGTTTACCAGGGTTTCATCAGTATTTATAATGTTATTCCCCCTGATCCAATCGATATTCGCTTTTTATTCTGCCTTCACCTCAGTGGGCCAGGTTTCATCCCTTATGAGGTGATCAAGTCTATATTCCTGAGGTCTGATCTCTGTGGATAAGTCTGCATAGGTTTCTTTGTTTTCTCCTAATTTGTGTTCCTTGACAGAAGATGCTCAGGATTCCAGAGCTTCAATGTCCTTTCCTCACTGTGTGGAAAGCACTATATTTCACCTTGATCATCAGAATCTAGCACCCTGGCCATCATCTTGCCATTGGCTACAGTGCAAGTGGTATTATGGAGTACTTGAGAAACAAAAACCCACAACTGTGTCGTGAGCCCCTGGGCTGGCTGTGAGATAGAATTGGGACAGAGCTCCACTTGTCAACTGATGCCTATAAGACACAACCCTGCCTGGAAGACAACAATGGTGTTATGTACCCCCAAGTACCAGCGTCATCTCAGAGCCAGTGGTCAACATCCTCCAAATATCAGCGGGCATGCTGACTCTCACAAAAGGTTCTTGGTGTCTTAAGGAAAAGATAGCAGGAAAATCTATAATAAAAACTAATGATGTTTCCACAAGAGTCTTTTTCAGAAGTACCCACATTTCCATTCACTCAAAAAGATGGGTGGAGGCTATGCAATGACTCTGATGTAAGAATTGGGTGAGGGCTCCTGACTTCCCAAGGTGGTAACTCAGTGTTAATTCTGACTTTTTTTCCCATTACACCTAGAGTTTGTACAGTTAAAAAGAATCAGAATTCAGTGAGCTTCCCATCTTTTGAGTTCTACAGACATTATGATCAATTGGCCTATAACAACGATTTTCAAAGGTCTAATCATTTCGTTCGGCACCAGAGCTGTTAACTATTACAACTACTCCCACTTTGCCTGTTGTGCTGCTACTAGCTTCCTGAATTCAGGGAGCTTGTCCCAATGGATCATCTCCTTCCTGCATCGCTGGTTTACAAAGGACAGTCACTGAAGTGCACTGAAGGATGCTAATGTTCCTGACACCAGTGTATCTTTCAGTGTCTGGTGGATGAGCACAACCTCTAGGGATAAGGTCTGTAGCAGAAAGGAGGGATGGCAATAAATGACTGTCACACATAATAAATCTCTTCCAACATACTTACTTCTCTATGTCTTTAGATGCCTCCTTTCACAATACTAAGAATTTCTGGATCCTCCAAATCCTTTATCACAGTGTACCCCTGAGATAAGTTTCAGTTAGCCAGCAAAGCAAACAATCTGAAATATCTTCTAGCTCCCTGAGCTAGGAATTTAAATCCCATGGGATCCAGAATCTCAGGAAGAAGTGGTCAGGGTACAGCATTGAGACTAGATGCTAAAGAGGGCAGCAATTGATTCCATCATTGTTTTATAAAACATAGAGCATTAAATAATTTAACATATGTCTTAACCTAGACGGAAGGTCCAAAGAGTCAACTGTATTCCTTCATATAAACAATGAAAATATCCCTAACCCTAAGAGATACGGTTTGAGGCACAAAGAAAAATACGATAGAGATTATGTCTGCTTATTTTTCCCAGCACTTCCAAATATCACCTTTGAAATGAGAATCTGGGAGGAAAATCCCAATAACCAAAACAATTGTGAAATACATTATCTCTCTATATATATTTGTCTGTTAGCAGGCAGCAGTAAGTCTGACAATTTTATAATTTTTATTTATTCAAAAATCTTTTTATAGAAAAGCATTGAAATTGTAGACTTAAATGGGATACAAAAAGTCCATTCACTTATTCATTTTATTTTTATTTAACAAATGTTCATTATAGGCCTACTACGCACCAAACAATACATTAACTCACAATGATCTATAGTCCTTATAGACACATTTGATAACACAGTCAATGCATAAATAATATAAAATTACAAATATAAAATTAAAAATTGATTAGCATACAGACTAATAGAAGGAAGCCTAATTTAGGAGATACTCAAGAAAGCTTTCTCTGGGGAAATGTCATTTAATTTGAGAATTAAATGTTAGGATGAGTAAGGTTTAGCCAAGTCATGAGTTAGAGTTGTGGAAAGGGTAATTTGATTCTTTTTTTAAAAAAATTCTAGTTTTGCAAGCGCAGACACACACAATGTTTTATCAGAGGTTTATTGTCTATAGTGAGAGAAAAGAATAAACAAAAGTGGAATTAGGTTGTTAAGGAGAAAGGAGATAAAACTGAGGTGTCATTTAAGTGACCATAATAATAAAAACATCATTCTCAAAACAACTGTTTATTTCATTTGAAAACTGTGTGTGTGCTACGAAGACAGTGCAGAAAAATTTTGCCTGAACAAACAACATATCATATGAAATAAAAAAACAGTACCCATAACAGAAAAAAAAGGGCTTAATTTTGGTTCAGACCTCAGCAGCACCAACCTTTCTATTTCAGTATTCACTCAGTACATTGCATTATAAACAAAGGTGACATGTCCTCTTCTTACTTGTGATCTCTCTGCTATTTTCTGATGGATCAGATTCCTAGTAGTTTGTAGTAGTGTATCTTGCAAAAATAAAAGCATGGCAATAACACTTGCTATTCTAATAATTCTATAAACAGAATTGCTTAGAAAATTCATAATAAAATGCAAAACGAGTACTTTAATTCCATATTTCTACCTCACAAATATTAAATCTATGAGCATAGCCTTGACACCATAATCTATGCCCTGTGAAAATAAAGAGGTCATATGCCTTTCTTGCTAGTATATAGTTTTACTCAAATTGTGTAATAAAGAATTGTAGTAAGAAGTTTCAAGTTTTTAATTTTGAAGCATAAAGTGTATTATCATCAATCCTTTCTTGAATTTCCCTGCAGTTGGGAATGTATTATACGTATAAAGTGTACACCTAGCAATGCCTTGTTTAAACTTTACATAATAAATACCAATGTTATTTCAAATTTGATTTTTCATTTGCTTTAAATCTCCAGATATTATGTAACCATCAAATTTGTCGAGATTGAAAAGCTGTTTGTATAGCTAGATGCATGATTACACACACAAAACTGTAGATTTTATTCATGATGATCCTAAGTGATCATCTTTATAGCTCTGTTTGGTTACAATAAAATAGCCATTAAAAATTATACCTGAGGTGAGTAAAATGTTCAGGGTTTCCAAAAGCCTCTGCTCTTTTCTGAACAACTTTTGCTCCTTCCATAGAATTCAATAGTACATATGCAAATAAACCATTATGGCGTGCTGCTGCGTTAGAAATTTATATACTACTATTTCCTTTCAATTCATGTAGTACTGATCTCCAAAAACTGGAACCATTAACTTTTTTTCTTTTAAAAAATCTTTTTTTTAATCATTAATTTGAGATCTTTCTAGCTTTTCAAGGTCAGTGTTTAGTGCTATAAACTTTCTTTCTAACACTGTTTTCACTGCATCCCAGTGATTTTGGTATGCTATGTCTCTGTTTTCATTTATTTCAATGAATTTTTTTTTCTAAGTGCCTATCATGTATAGCAGATACAGTGCTAGCTGCAAAACCACTTAATTGCAACTTGACTCATACAGGACTCTTTCTAGAGAAAATTTACAAAGATTTAAACTGTTCTTGCTCTAGCCAGTGCAGCTAAGCATCAGAAACTTTATGATGGGACTCACTTGTGATCTTACTATCCCCCCATTCTACTTCTAAAATTATGATATTTTTGAGATCTAGTCTGTACCTTCTGTACAGTTTAAATACTAAGTAATTTAGTTTTCCCTGAGATTTCACTTTGGAAACTTTCCTACAATTCAGTTTCTTTATAACACTAAGCATTGCTTTACTCCCATTAGTCCTATCCTGGAAGCTTCCATCATGGTCAATGGTGTCATGGTAGAGGCATTTCCATTTGCCAGAATTTCTAAATTTCACTTGGCTGTGTGATTGGCTCTACATTATTGCCTCTGATCCTCTCCTATTGAACTTTAATTGTCTCATGTTTCATCTCCATTATGGTATTTCCATATCAAATATCCTAATTTTTATTGACATTAGTCTTCACATTCTATCTCTCACCCAACCTTCTGGCAACACTCTCTGCAGGTGATCTTTTTATCTCTCTATTCTATCTCTGATCATCTTTATCAAAAAAAAATTCTTCCATTAGTTCTAAAGAGAAATGTGTTTATTTCTTTAGTACTAGTTAATAAAATACAGCTCTAACTTTGTGCATAATTTTCTTAAGGTACATATCAAATCTTATGAGATGTGGTCACAGCAATACATAAATAAGAATCGATAGGATTAATTAATAGAAATGGAGAAAAAATACTGATAAAGAAGCATTGTTGTAAGTTGAATTGCATCTCCTCAAAAAAGATATGTTAAACTTCTAAACCCCAGTACCTTACAATATGACCTCATTTGGAAATAAGTCACTGCAGATGTAATTTGATAAGATGAGATCCCACTGAAATGCGGTAGGTCTGTAACCAAATATGACTGGTGTCTTATAAGAAGATGCCCGTGTGAAGACAGAGTCAGACAGGATGAACATCATTTAACAATGAAGTCAGGGATTGGGGTTGTGCACCTCTAGGCCAATGAATGCCAAAGACTGGCAGTAAAGCAACAGGAGCTAAGAAGACACAAGGATTCTCCTCCAAACTGTGAGATAATAAATTTCTGATGTTTTAAGCCACACAGTTTGTATACTTTTTTACGGTTGCCCTAGGAAACAAATACAGCCCTCAACTAGAGAAATTAGAAAAAAAAATCCAAACGATATGGAAATAAATGAAAAAAATAAAGGTCATTAACTTTAAGATGAATATAAATGCAAGTCAACAAAGAGATATTGATAATAAACATCAAAAATTGGTTCTGAAAGGGTAATACAGATGTGTACACTATTAGAAATTTAATCTAAAAACAGAAAATAAAGAATAATAGAAAAGGAAATAATATCAATTGCTAAGTAAGGACTTTTTTAATAAAGAAGGAAAATAATATGTAGCTTGGCAATTAGTATAATGAGGTCTACATATAACATTTGGGGTCCATTTCAGGTTTTTAAAAATTCTAGTTTGTATAATTTCCAAAACGCAATAAAGTGTATCTATGAGAAACATACAAAAATTAACACTTTATGTTCAACAACTATTAATAGAAATGTTTCCATTAAGTCAAGAATCAACCAATCCAAAACAATGAGAAAAGAATAAAATAAAGAAAAAGCTGTTTTTATTTGCAGAGATCATGATATCCTACACAAAAATCAACATACATCACTGTAAACTAAGTATTATTAAGAAGAAACTTTAGCAAGATTACTCAATATATCACGACAATGACATAATGCATTGCTAAACACTATCCATAAGCAATTAAAATGTAATGAATCCAAAATATCTCATTCACAAAGCAAATTTATAAAACACAAATAATCAAAATTATAATTGTATGACATAGCTAGTAATTTACTAAATATAATTGAAAAATGATAATATTTAATCTCAATTAATGGAAACCTCTACCAAGATACTGGATGGAAAAATAACATCAACCCTTGAACAGCACAAGTTTGATCTGTGCAGTTCCACTTATATGTAAGTTTTCTTCAACCTCTGCCACCCCTGAGGCAACAAGACCAACCACTCCTCTTCCTCCTTCTCCTCAACCTACTCAGCATGAAGACAACAAGGATGACCACCTTTGTGAAAATCCACTTGTAGATAATCAATAGAAAAGATATTTTCTCTTATGACTTTCTTGAAGTTTCTTTTCTCTTTCTTTGATGTAAGAATACAATATATAATACATATACGAAATAGGTGTTCACCATCCACAATATCATTCCCAAAAGACCAAAATAGGCATTAATCAATTGTTTCTGTTATGAACTTCTGGTCAACAGTACGTTATTAGTAGTTAAGTTTTTGGGGAGTCAAAAGTTATATGCAGATTTTTGACCTAACAGGGGGTTGGTGTCCCTAATTCCCACATTGTTTAAAGATCAACTGTACATTTTTGAAGTGTCATATTTTCCTCATAAATTTCTAAATTCAGCAAAAATTCAAAAAAAGTATGAAATTTGACAACTAACTTAAGTTACTGGAAAGAGAGAAAGCATGGAGAATTAAGTTTATGTTCTGCTTTGTAACCTAACAAGTTACAAGCATTTTCAAGCACATGAAACTTTCAAGCACATGAAAAAATCTGCTACATTAACTCACGGCTGGTGAGGGTCTAAATTTACAGTCTTTTTGGAAGAAACAACAATATTCATTTAAGTGTTACAATGTGTATACCATAGGAATTAACAGTTCATTTTATTTTGGCAAGTCTAAGGAAATAAAAGAGAAACGTACAAGGGAGGTCACTGCAATATTATATGTCTGAGTGAAAAACTGAAAATGATTGAACTATCCATCAATAGGAACTGGTTAAATAAACTTACATATAAACGAATGCGCTTTAACAGTTAAAAGGAATGACATAGAATGATAAACACTGCTATTGTTTGAATACGTCATAAATTCATGTTAGACACTTAATTCCCAGTGCAACAGTATTGGGATGTGGTGCCTAACAAGAGGTGATTAGATCATGAAACCTCTACCCTCATGAACACATTAATGTTGTTATCACAGAGTGGATTTATTATCATGATAGTGGACTTATTCTAAAAGTGAGTATAGCCCCCTCTTGATCTTGTTCTCTCTTGCCCTTCTGCCTTCTGCCATGGGATGATGTAACACAAAGGCCCTCACCAGATGCCAGCACCATACTCTTTGACTGCCCAGCCTGCAGAACTGTAAGCCAAATAAACTTCTATTGTTTATAAATTACCCAGTCTCAGGTATTCTGTTATAACAGCACAACATGAACTAAGACAAGCACTAATATGAAAAGTATCTAAGACATTGTCAAGAGAAGTAAGCAAGCAGCACAATAAATATATTTTATTAGAACTATATTTTACATGAGGATGTTTTCGTGTCTATTCTTCTTATACTTAAGTGCACTAATGAAGGATTCAAATAATAATAGATTGCTCATAAAATTTTTCCATGTTGGAGGGTAAAAGGGTGGAGAGGAAGGAGTTGAAAAGTAATTTTCACCTTTTTCTCTGTGTCCTTATTTATTTTTTAAAATTGTTTTATTAATGACATGAAATAACTTTAAGAGAAAGCAATAAGGCAGACTAGTGTTTTAAAGTTATATTTCTACCATGATGTATTCTTAATACTTCAATTCACATACTTAACCTCTTTATCAGCTTTAGAGATTTTTAACTTGTCAAAAGAATATAAAAACAACTTAGAAGAAATTGCTTTATTATTAGCGTGATCCTCCCTCACTTCTTGCCCACGAAAATTATTCCCTGTGCATTGAGTGTGCACAGGGCTGTGCGTGAGCACTCCACAGTTCATTTCTTTATTTAATGTCAACTTTCAGCCCTGAACACGCCTAAGTATAGGTATAAAGTAATAGAAAATAAACCCTAAGTGAAAGGCATTAGAAATTACAGATTTAGGATATTCTTTTCACCGAGAAATTGGCATTGTACATAACTAGCGGCTTTTCAGTTTCTGAAATATATTTGGCTTACCTGGATTTCAGTTCAATCAGTTATACCTGCCTAATATCCTTCATTTTCCTTATTGCAGAAATTGGTTGCTCAATAATGAGCAACAACTATGCACATGAAATTAAAGAAGTCATCACTTAGAGTTAGATAAATAGTAGAACTAATAAAACTAATGAAAAAAGATTCTTTTAAATCTGCTAGTGAATTACTTGATATGTCAAACTCAATTTTAAAGCCTAGCGAAAGTGAATTTGAAAAGCTGATCAAAGTCAGTCTGAAGTTGTTTAGCGTAACTGAAAGGAGAACATGCTATTTAAGAACATTCTTTAAAATTTGTTGGAAATTTAGATATAGTCTAAGAGTAACTCAGGGCTTCTTCGGTTGTATGCAATGGTAAACACTTTAGCTGGGAATAAGTACTTGTATTCCAAGCCACTTTCGTTCTACAAAATGGGTGAAGGAGAAACTCCAGTCACCCACCCCTTTCTGTCCCTCATCTTACATCCTGGCCAACTCTAGTCACCCCAAGTCCACTACATGTAATTTTATGCCCTCCCTCCTCTTTATGTCATTCCCATAGATTCAATTGATCCCTTCCCCCAAATAAGTTAAAGTCGTAACTTCCAGTACCTCATAATGTGATCTCATTTGGAAACAGTCTTTACATAGATGTTCATTAAGGTGAGATTATTAGGTTGGACTGTAATATGACTGCTGTCCTTATAAAAGGGAGAAATGTGGACACAGGGACAGAAACACACAGAGGAAAAACAATGTGAATACACACGGGGAGAAGACTGCAGCGATGCATCTACAAGCCAAGGATCACCAAGTGTTGCCAGCAAGACAGTAGCTAGAAAAGGCAAGTAATGATTTCCCCCTAGAGTTGCCAGAGGGAGCATGACCCTGCTGACATCTTGATTTAGGACTTCTAGCCTCCAGAACTGTGGTTCAGTAAATTTCTGTTGTTTTAACCCACCTCATTGTTGGTACTTTAAGGCAGGTCTAACAAACTAAGACATCCATATCCATGAGAAGTTCCAGACATCTCAGTCTTACCTAAGCCACTATCCTCTAATCCTCAGGAGACTCTTCACATTCATTATTCTGCCCCTCTATTCACCCCTCCCAAGCGCTGGAAGATTCCACTGTGCACTGTGGACTTATTAGTCCATTGTCAGCAAAATCTCTTTACGCTGAATCTCTTCTCCATACATTGAGTTGATTTTCTGGATCTAACAGAAACCAAGCTCTTCTGAGGACACTGCTTTCCTTACAACCCCTCCAATTTCCCTCTCACACTCCTTGTACTTACCTTTGAGTGTGTAGGTGAATGGTAAAACCACTATGCTCTTCATTGTCAGTCCCAGATTGTTTTCCCTCTTGCCTAACTAAAACTTCCATTAGGACTCTATGTCAATAGACTCTGTTACGTGACATGTACTGTCATGACTATTCATTTCTGCTGTTACCCACTCATTCTTAGGTCAATCCATCACTTTTCTGTGATTTGGCTCCTGACTCCCTGATTTCTATTTCTTCATTTCAAAAATGAAGAATATACATTCTCATGATCCTTCAATCAACATGGGTTCTCAGTTTCCTGAACTCCTCTATTCCAAAGGTATTTTATCAGTTTGTTTTTCTCAGTTTGTTTTCTGCAGCACACCAACTCCTACACCAGGCTCATCAACCCATGAATCCTCCCATCTTTATACTGTCTCTCATCCACATGTTGCCCCTCTGCCCTCTTTATATTTAAGACAAATTTCCATGAGGGCAAACTTATTATCACTACCTAGCATGCAACCTCAATTCTCCTGCCTCTTTCTCACTACCATATTCACTTGGAGAAAAAAACATAATCCTGATAAATTCCTATTCTTTGCCTACAGAATCTGTACCTTTGCAGTTAAATGTGGCTGGAGAAAAACTAGAAACAATGTCTGTGGTTTCACTTTGAATTCATGACAATTAATTTCAAGGGGGCCTGTAATGCTTGCTTTTATGCAAGCATGGTATACTTCCTAGTCCAATCACTCCTCCTGTATTCTGTATTACAGTTTACACTTCTCTTATTTCTTCAAACCTTGATTATCTTTTTCCCCACCTTCCTTCTAAGCTGATAACCTCGATTTCTTCATTGAGAAAAATGAAGTGACCACAAGTAAAATTTCAAAGAATGCCACCACCACATATGCCCTCACTCCAAGTATCTGTATATACATCCCTGCCATCTGTTTCTGGGAATCAACTACATGTCTTCTGCCTAAAGTCAGCCCCTTCAGGGGTAATTGATCCTATTTCTTATTGCTTGCTTATACTACAGAATTTCTCCCTTCTCTCAGGTATAACCACACATTTTTTCCTTTCTCCCAAATCAGTCTTCTGTGTACATCAACTTGATGATATTTTCTATTATAAAAACACAATAAACCAAAATGTAAAAAAGCTCTTAACTCCACTTCTTGCCAGTCACTGTGCAATTTCTCTGTGCCCCTTTACAGAAAAATCCTCAAAAGAGTATTCCATACTCACCGTCTCCTCTTTCCATTGTCTTCCCTCTCTTTCCATTCTCTTTAATTTCTCTGCAATCATTATGAATTGAATTGTGTCCTTCTACAAATCCATATGTTGAAGTCTTAACCCTCAGTATCTCAGAATGTGACCTTATTTGGAAACATGGCTGTTGAAGATGTAGTTACTTAAGATGAGGTTATCCTGGAGTAGAGTGAGTCCCTAATCCAATATGACTCTTGTTCTTATAAAAAGTGGAAATTTGGAGAGAGACGCACACACACACACACACTCTTCAAGCACCTCGTCAAGATAAAAGTATATAGATCAGGGTACTGCTTCTACAAGTCACAGAGTACCAAAGATTGCGGAAAAACCATTAGGACTTCCATTAAGACCCTAAATCAATAAACTCTGTTACATGACATGTACCATCATGACTACTCATTTCCCATGACTACTCATTTCTTCTGTTACCCACTCATTCTTAGGTCAATTCATCACTTTCGTATGATTTGGCTCCTAATTCCCTGCTTTATATTTCTTCATTTCTAAAATTAAATCTTTTCACTTTCATATACACCCGCGTGATCCATCAATCAACTTGCATTCTCAGTTTCTTGAACTTCACTATTCCACAGATATTTTATCTTTGCCTTCATGTAGCAACTCACTTGCATAATCACCCTCTAGACCTAGTCATTACCAACAACATCCTTAGCTTCTCTGTTACCTTAATTGCAGGAACAGATTCTTCCTCATAGCCCTTGAAAGGAACCAACCCTGCTAACACCTTGATTTCCCATTTCTCACTTCCAGAGTTGTGAGGCAATCAACTTCTGTTGTTTATGCCACTTTGTTCATGTTTCTTGGCTAAAGCAGTCTTACCAAACCAATACGCCAATCAAGCATTTAGTCTACCACTTAAGTGCAACTGGTCTAACCTATGTTCCTATGATCTTCACATTGCTAAAGCCTAAGTAATTATCAGTCCAGATTTGTGCTTGATTGGTCAGCATCATTTGACTGTCTTCACGTGACTTCTCAGGTACAACACCTGCCAAATTTTGCTTCTGTCACTCTGAGAGGTCCCTCTCGGTCTCCTTTACCTGGTTCTATTTCTCCGCCTCTTAGGAGGGATTTCAGGGCTGAATTTCTGGCCCTCTTCATTACTTAAATATACTCACCGGCCGGGCGCGGTGGCTCACGCCTGTAATCCCAGCACTTTGGGAGGCCGAGGCGGGCGGATCACGAGGTCAGGAGATCGAGACCATCCTGGCTAATACGGTGAAACCCCGTCTCTACTAAAAATACAAAAAATTAGCCGGGCGTGGTAGCGGGCGCCTGTAGTCCCAGCTACTCGGGAGGCTGAGGCAGGAGAATGGCGTGAACCCGGGAGGCGGAGCTTGCAGTGAGCCGAGATGGCGCCACTGCACTCCAGCCTGGGCGACAGAGCGAGACTCCGTCTCAAAAAAAAAAAAAAAAAAAAAAAAAAAAAAAAAAAATATACTCACCTATGATGTCACTGTAAATACCATCTATCTGCTGAGGCCTCTCAAATTTACATCCCCATCCTAAAACTATTCCCTGAAATTCAGACTTGTACACCTAAGCTCTCCTTAAAATTCTGCATTTGGATATTAACAGATGTCTCAACCCTAACATGTTCAAAATGTAACCTGTGATCTTCTCTCATGATTGTCCTCCCACAGTCTTTCCCTTCAGCTGATGATACTCTGTCCTGCCTGTTGTTTAGTCCAGAAACCTTGGTGAAATCTTCAACCCTTCTCTTTCTTTCACAAACCCTATGTAATCCTTCAGATGATCCAGTTGCAACTAGTTACAAAATATATCCATAATTCTCAACTTTCCCAACCTCCTCCACTACCACCCTTATCTGAGTCATCATGCCACATGTCACTTCCCCTGAATTACTGCTGTAGTCCCCTGCATGCTCTCGGCATACATGACTGCCCTTTGTCTTAGTTCATTTGTGCTGCTATCACAAAATACCACAGAAGGGGTAATTTATATAGAACACAAATTTGTTTCAAATAATTCTGGAAGCTGAGAAGTCTAAGATCAAGGTGCGGGCATCTGGTGTATGGTGAATGCCTGCTTGATGTGGCCTCACATGGAAGAAAGTAGAAGGGCAAAAGGGGACAAACTCCCTCCATCAAGCTCTTTTATAACAGCATTAATCTATTCATGAGGGCAGAATCCTCATGACCTAAACACTTCCCAAAAGGCCTCACCTCCCAACACTGTTGCATTGGGGATTAAGTTTCCAACACATGAATTCGGGGGGACAGAATAAGAACATAGCATCCTCTATGGTCTATTCAAAGCACAGCAGCTAAGATGTCCTTCAGAAATGTAAATCAGACCATGGCTCCCCTCTGCTCAAAATCCTGCAGTGATTCCATATTTGCTTCATAGGAAAAGCCAAAGTCCTAAACATGTACACTAGGGCACTCAGCTTCCCGTTAGTGTCCAACTACTTCCCTTGCCTCTTCTTCCCTGCCTTCTCCTCTAGCACAGGACATTCTTGCCACTCCACAAGTAAGACAGGCACTCAGTCACTTCAGGACCTTTGCACTGACTGCTCCTTCACCTTTTAATTCCCTTATCCAAGAAATCTACTTGGCTATCTCTTTCACCATTTTATATACCTTTGCCCAAATGTTACTTTCACATAGATTACTCAGAGCACTGCATTTAAAATAGAAATAGTTGGAGTGTAAATCAGTTCAACCACTGTAGAAGACAGTGTGGTGATTCCTCAAGGATCTGGAACCAGAAATACCATTTGACCCAGCAATCCCATTACTGGGTATATACCAAAAGGATTATAAATCATTCTACTCTAAAGACACATGCACACGTATGTTTATTGCGGCACTATTCACAACAGCAAAGACTTGGAACAAACCCAAATGCCCATTGATGAAAGACTGGATAAAGAAAACATGGCACATATTCACCATGGAATACTATGCAGCCAAAAAAAGGAAGAGTTCATGTCCTTTGCAGGGACATGGATGAAGATGGAAACCATCATTCTCAGCAAACTAACACAGGAACAGAAAACCAAATGCCACATGTTCTCATTCATAAGTGGGAGGTAAACAATGAGAACAGATGGACACAGGGAGGGGAACATCTTACACAGGGGCCTGTCGGGGTTGGGGGTTAGGGTAGGGATAGCGTTAGGAGAAGTACCTAATGTAGGCGATGGGTTGATGCGTGCAGCAAACCACCATGGCATGTGTATACCTATGTAACAAACCTGCACGTTCTACACATGTATCCCAGAACTTAAAGTATAATAATAACAATAATAATAATAATAAACAGGAATCTCTACTCCATCTCAGCATGTCTGACTCTAACTTTGCCTTATTCTTTTCCATTCTAACAATTATATGATTTATTTATTTTCTTATTTAGTATTTCCTTTCTACCCAGTTTTCGCTAGAATGTAGGCTGAAACAAGTCAAGACTATTTATTATATTCACAGATGCAACCAAGACAGGTACGCTCAATAAACATTTGCTAGCTGATGAAAACAACCAGTCCACCTACCAACATGTCTTATTAATTCAAATAACTTATTCCAAATTTTCTTCAATGTTTAATGTACAAGGCATGCCATCTGTAAATAGCAGATTTGTTTTTCTAATATTTATATACTTTATCAATAGTCTTTATTTTTATACTCTAGGAAATCAACAGAATGTGACACCACAGGTTGATTAAGAATACCATTGTGGAAGACAGTGTGGCGATTCCCGAAGGATGTAAAACTAGAAATACCATTTGACCCAGCAATCCCATTACTGGGTATATACCAAAAGGATTATAAATCATTCTACTATAAAGACACACACACACGTATGTTTATTGCAGTACTATTCACAATAGCAAAGACTTGGAACAAACCCAAATGTCCATCAATAATACACTGGATAAAGAAAATGTGACACATATACACCAGAGAACATTATGCAGCCATAAAAAAGGATGAGTGTATTCCTTTGCAGGGACATGGATGAAGCTGGAAACCATCATACTCAGCAAACTATCACAGGAACAGAAAACCAAACACTGCATGTTCTCACTCATAAGTGGGAGCTGAACAATGAGAACACATGGACACAGGGAGGGGAACATCACACACTGGGGAATATGGAGGGGTGGAGGGCTAGGGGAGGGATAGCATTGGGAGAAATACCTAATGTAGGTGATGGGTTGATGGGTGCAGGAAACCACCATGGCATGTGTATACCTATGTAACAAACCTGCACGTTCTGCACGTGTAACCCATAACTTAAAGTATAATAAAAAATAAAAATAAAAAAATGAAATAAAACAAAAAGGAATACTAGTGCAGATACATGTTTTTGTATATAAAAGATCTTACAATATGCAATATAGGGGAAAATCTAGTTACCACGTATTAACATAAAGTAGGACAGTTTTTATTTTAAAAATAATAGGTAAATATATACAGACACTCACAAATGTGTACATACACCCATATATAGCACGTACTGTGTCTGATACTCTCAGAATTACTCAAAGCATGTATTATTAAGCATACTTTCCAGATAAGAAATCTAAGTCCCAAGTTTGTACAGGGGGTATGTAGAAAAGTAAGAATTAAAATCCTATGTCTATCCTTCCAAAACTCCCTATGCTCTATTGCATTCGACACTGGAATTTGAAATGAATCATGAAAATTTTTCAATTCCCCAGTACACGACAGAATAAATCTGATCTTTTGGGTTTTTTATTGTAAATATAAAGTTCACTTAGCAATAATTCAACAGATGAATGCACATACTTCTTCTTGTGTCTAGGTAAATCCTCATTAATCCAAGTCAGAAGATTATTCCTGGGTTAAATCTGTGGAAAAACTCAGCAATTGGAAATATTGACTACTCAATCTTTAATTTGCAAGGGTTTTTCGTGACAGATTGAATTGATGAAGTCATGAAAGACACTCAAAAGAATGAGGATAATTGATTAGAACAACTTGATGGAAACTTGTTTTCAAGTTATCTACCAAAACATGCCTTTATATCCTTTTATAGTTAGAAAATTTAGATGAGCACAGCCTTCCAGAATAAAGACTGTATGTGTTTTCCAGACTTCCCTGTGATTCAGTGGGGGCCCTGTCACTAACTTCTGGCTAATGAGATAGAGTCTAAAATGAGCTCTGCAACTTCTGGAATGGGTTTTTTAAGAGAGTGCATATAACTTCTACCTTTCTGTCTTTCTTGCTGGAACCTGGATGCCTTTTGTTTTTTGTTTTTTTTTTTTTGTCCTAAAGAAACCATTTGGGACCCTGTGCAAATCTTGGCTCTCTGATCCTGAATAATTTATTCAGCTTCTCTGTGCTTCAGTTTCCAAATTTATAAAAGTAAATAATATAATGTATCTTCTGGGAATGCTAAGAGTTGAAAGTAACATGGAAAAATTTTAGCAAAGTAGCCAGTCCTCAGAAACATTTATTATTTCGATAGCCTGAAAGAGGGAGTAGAGGTAAATATCCTTTTCTATTCTTCATATTCTAAAAACACTCATATAGAATTTTATGATATACTAATAGATACTTAAAATGTGAAAAGGAGGAGGTCTGATTTCTCTACCCCCGCAATATAAGTAAGGGGCATTCATACACAAGACATTGATCAGACTCCAGAAAAAACAGGCCTCCACTGCATTCTCCCTAATATCTAACATTCATTTCTAAGGAGGGTTAATGCCTCTAACTAAACTCTTCCCATTGGCAGAAATTTCCTCTGAGCACAGAGTCTCAACAAGCATACATATTTTCAGCGTGAACTGTTTAACTGTAACAAGACCGTCTTTATAATTCTGGAAAATGGTTAAGTTCCTACCACGCTAAGAAACATACGTATACACACACACACACACACACACACACACACACACACACACACACACGTAACTCATCTATGCACATGAATTATTAATGACGTCTGACTTTTACTTGGGCCATAAATAATCTCACCAAGAAGTAGTCAAACTCTTAACAGTGTATATGCTACTTATTTAATTTCTTGAATATAAATATTTCCAAATAATAGAAACCTTATTGAACGTATAGCTTTTGAGATTTATAACAAAAAAGAAACATTGATGTCAATGTTGCTTTACATTCATTATATTTAAATGACTGCTACTTTTACACTACCACACTTACTGTATGCTAAGTATTTTCAATTTCAAATACATAGTGAGAAACATTTCCCAGTGGGAATGCATTTCCACAGTTTTATATCAATTATACATAATTTTATTTCTTCCTGGATATGATATACTTTGTTTCATTTTTATAAGTAATTGTTATATACCCCAGACCAGTTATATATTCTTCTTAAGTAACAGGAAATGAGTTTATTCACAACTTGATGAATTACAGAATGCCTGTGCTTTTGTACAAGTCTTAAAGAGCTTACTAATTCCAAGGTAATACTTCCTTTAAAACTCTAATTGGTACAACTATTAGATTAATACATGATTTTCCTAAATATTAACAGATTTGATCATCAGCTACTTGATCTGCCAAATTTACTCTGAGTTCTGCAGGCATTAAAAGATGGAAAAGGACACTGACAGTATCTGTACCCATCTCAAGTGATACCCTGCCAGTCTCAACTGACATTTATGGTAAGCCAAAGAAAAATATACATGTGTAGATATACTTCAAAGCCTTTAAATACTTAAATAAATAGGGTGAAAGTTTTTACATACTACCTCAAATTTTGCAGCAATTTTCCAAGAAAAAGAAGTGACCCCAAAACAACATTGCTCTAAAGTATTTATGTATAATTCCATAAACATAAAAGAATAAACAATAATAATAGTAATTGATATATTACTAGGTGACCTGTCTCCGTAATACAAGATTCACATAATTTAGACATGTAATAACTCTAGGAAGAAAGTTCTGTGATTTTCCACAGAGCTAAGAAGTGGCAAAGCTGAGAGCTTTTTCTGACAGTGAGATATGTATTTTAGCAGCAATTGTATTCCCAAGAAGTTACACATTTGCAGCCTAGGAAACAAAGTTGATCATTTGTTTGCTTAGTTAATTTTATTTAAATTTCAGTACAGTACCAGGGGTGGGGTGGGATGGAGTTTATTATGTTTTGCTTTAGATGCACAAGAGGATTAAAAATGACTTTATCTTTGAGAACCAGGCATTGTGTTAGGGGACAGAGATAGAGATGAAGACAATCATGTATTTTCTCATTATAAAATCCTCTTAGTTTTTTTTTGTGATCAAATTAATATAATTACAAAAGGAGTAATCTTAAAGAGACTGTGACTATGTGAGGATTATTTGGATAAGATGTAGTTTCAAGAGAATAAAATTTCAAGCTAAATTACAGGATTTAAGTTAATGTATGACATTTTAAGTAAAGTTTTAACTATTTAAATTTGAATATCTAAAACCTTAATGCCATCACATTATTATAACCTGAATCTCATTAGCTATTTTTAAATAAAATGATTACTGTCCTTTAAAATTGTTTTTAATTTTCTTCAACGAAATAAGACGCATTTTGGTTTAAATGTCTTGGTACATACTCAAATATTTATATGACATTCACATTATATTAAAAAATTGAAAAAATAAAAGTATACAGTAAAAACAGAAAGCTAAAGTAGACTCAGAAAGTAATGAACTTCTGTTTCATGAACTTTTCCATTGTTGAAAAGAATTGCTATTTCTTTGCTGAGAGGTAGTATACAAACCTTATGTTACCATAAATGTAACGTTGTAAGTTACCTCAGTAAGTGACCCTCAGGAAGACTATCAATTTACAGTATTATTATATCTGAGATAGTTAAGTCTGTGACAGCCACAAAATTATTTCTAGCAGTAAACAAATTAAACTTGTGTTTTTAAACTATCACAAAGCTGGAAAATATCTAAATACAAGCACTTTTTATACCAGTTACTGGATTTCTTTACTACTGAAAATAATAAAGCATATTGTAGAAAATCTAGAAAATGCAGCAAAATGTCAAAATAAAATTATTAAACATCTATAATTCCCTGACCTACAGATACACTTTTTGGTATTTTGGTGAAATAGAACATTGCAAAGTGGACCATGTATATTTTAAACTTGTTTATACATATTTTCTCATGAGCATTTCCTCAAGGAAGTCGATTTACCTTAATATTTTATCTTAATAAGTTGTAAATTTAAATTTCTCAATGTTTGTAATTTAAAATATACATTAAATAAACCTCAGGTCATTTCCATTACTCTGTTCTGTGTCTATATATTTTATTAATTTATGTTACAGGAATTACAAAGTCATTATCTTGATATTAATTCTCCAAATGACAAAAATTTATTATAATCATTACATGACATTACATGCGCATAATTATTCAAATACACATGATTTTTAATTTTTATTTGGGAGGTAAATCCTGAAAATGACTTTATAACACCACATATCCAGTAGAAATTTCATGGATAATGCTATATATATGCACAATTATATCACTTAGATATAATTCTTTATTTTATAATCCTACTTCCTTGTTCATCCTACTTTTGTTAGGAGTTGTATGTATTAATATGTGCAATAATAATTTATGTGTAAGCTTTAACTGACTTAGGAGACAATTTTGTTATCCCCTACATCCTTAAATATTCCAACCCAGCCAAACAACAGTGATTATTCTCGCAAATGAACACAACATCATGTTCTAAAGTCAACATAGCAACATAAATAACCTGAAAATGTTCCCACAGTAAATACCTTAAAATCAAAGTGATAATATAACAAACGATCTTTTCTCAATGCACAACTGAACTCTCTGGAAAATAAGGGAAGCCACCTGACTCTCAAATCAAGAGGAGACTAACAGAATAGAGTGAGAAGCGTGTAGCTGGATTCTCTGGGAAGTAAGAGTCTTAGTTGAGATTTTTGGCATAAAGTCAGGTCCTTTGACCCTGGGTTGGGAGGCGGGTCGGAGGAGGTAAGGTAGAGAGAAGAATCTCCTGAAAATGAAAGCCGCTTGTGCTTTCTGAGAGCCCCAGGTGAGAGAGGAACACAAAAACTGACTCCTTTTAACTGAAGTAAAAATTTATCTGCTATAGTGGGAACATTCTCTAACAGATCTTGGTGCATTCCCATACATAACCTCCCCAGGTATAAAGCTACGGAAACAACAACAACAACAACAACAACAAACCCTTAAACTCCAAGCTAATATATACATGAAGAAACACGGTAGGTAAAACAGTCTGCAGAAGTAACAACAAAATTAGCTATTTGAGTACTTCGGTTAATGGAATCTTAATAGACATTTTTTAATAAAAATATAAAAGGAATAATATGAAAAAAGTCAGGTAACTTTGAAAGAAAAAATTCAATTTTGGAAATATAATATCCAGTAAGTTATTATGAAAGGATACTAAAAACAGTTGAAGAAGGAATTCATGCATTCAAAGGTGAATCTGAAGAAACCACAAAGAAAGCAGTAAAGGGAGATAAAGATACGGGAAATGGGGCCTGGGCGCGGTGGCTCACGCCTGTAATCCCAGCACTTTGGAAGGCCAAGGCGGGCGGATCACAAAATCAGGAGTTCCAGACCAGCCTGGCCAATATGGCGAAACCCCGTCTCTACTAAAAACACAAAAAATTAGCCGGGCGTGGCGGCGTGCGCCTGTAGTCTCAGCTACTCAGAGGCTGCGGCAGGAGAATCACTTCAACCCGGGAGGCGGAAGTTGCAGTGAGCCAAGACCGCGCCACTGCACTCCAGCCTGGGCGACAGAGCAAGACGGGAGGAAAGGAGGAAAGGAGGAAAGGAGGAAAGGAGGAAAGGCGGAAGGGACGGAGGGAAGAGAGGGAGGAAGGGAAGGGAGGAAGGGAAGGGAGGGGGGAAGGGAGGGAAGGAAGGGAGGGGGGAAGGGAGGAAGGGAAGGGGGGGAGGGAGGAAGGGAGGAAAGAAGGGAAATGCTGACGTCTGAGAGAAAAGCATGAGAGAAAGTGTGATAACATCATACCAATATCTAATTAGAATTCTAAAAGTAAAGGAAGAGAATAGCAGAGAGGCGATGTATTAGTCCATTCTTACACTGCTATTAAGAAATACCCAAGACTTGGTAATTTATTAAAAAAAAAAAAAAAGAGGTTTAACTGACTCACCGTTCGGCATGGCTGGGGAGGCCTCAGGAACTTAAAATCATGGCGGAAAGCCTCTCTTCACAGGGTGGCAGGAGAAAGAAAGAGCAGAGAGGATGGGGAAGCCCCTTATAAAACCATCACATCTCGTGAGAACTCACTCACTATTACAAGAACAGCTTAGGGAAAAACGCCCCCATGATCCAATTATCTCCACCTGATCTTACTCTTGCCATGTGGGAATTATTACAATTCAAGCTGAAATTTGGGTGGGGATGCAGAGCCAAACTATATCAGATAATATTTGAAGAGGTTAATTTTCCATGACATAAATTTTCCAAGACATAAATCTTCATATTCGAAAAGCACAGTATTTCCTTAACATGATAAAAAGAAATCTCACGTGGATGCATGTATTAAACTACAGAACTTCAAAAACAAGAGAATCTATTTGAAACAAGCTTAGAGAAAAGACATTAGCAACATAGAAATGACAGTGATGCTAACAAGTAGACTGGTCAATGGCTTAAAAAAGAAGCCAAAAGACGTTTGAGAAATGTCTTCTGGTGTTGAGAGGAAACACCTGGTTTCCTCTGGCATTCTAACAGCAGCTAAGACACTATTCAAGAGTTAGGAAAAAATACAGGTGTTTTGATGAGAAGACCGAAAGTTATTAGCACTAATATTTCCTTGAAAAGACTTTCTTCAAGAATAAGGATATTTAACCCTAAAGGAAAGGAGTATGAAAAATATAAACCATGGTTAAAACTAAACAAGCACTGATTGTATGAAACAATTTAAAAAGGGACTATCTTTAGTCGTTTTACAAAAGTTAGAACTTTAATAATGGAGCCAGAAATTAAGAATAAGAGAGGAAATATGAACAGATTTAAAGCTACCTAAGATCTTAGGAAGGAGGTTAGAGATACTGAGTAGTTAAATGGGGATATTATGAATTTAAGAATTTAAAAATAAAGGGAAATATAAGACAAAACAGCAAAATATTTTGAAAGTGTTATTTAATAAAAATAGATAAAACATCACCAAATAATTTGGAATAAAATGGACATAATTACTAATTGTTGATACATTCGTTTTTAAAAATTACATTGCAATAACATTAATAACTAAGTTTTATATGGCCCTTATGATGTTCCAAACATTTTTCTAAGCATGACACATGTATTACTTCATTTAGTAGTTAATCATTAAAGACAGTATGTATTGTGTTACACCATTAAATTAGAAAAATATTTATTTTACTCTTTTCTAGAAAGATACAAGTTAGTAAAACAATGTCAAGAAATAAAAACAACCTGAATAAATCCATATATATTAAATACATTTAGGTTTGAGAGGCTGAGAGTGGAAGAAGATAATCTTCTTCCAGGATGGTTAAAGACGATATCTGGAGAAAAATAAGGTACTTCTGTTTCATACCCTTAATAAATTCCTGTTTAATAAATTAGGGTCTGCATGTGTATACAGTCAAGCATAGCTGGAAATTATAAATCCAAATACAGAATAATGACTAATTATTTAAAGGGACGGAATAAGGGCTGCCTTAGGCTGTGAAGGATGTGTTCTGCATCGTCCGCGAGCATGATTTCCCTTAGAGTTCAGGGTATGTGAGCACTGCACACACAATCTGAAAAATCACACACAAAGGCCCCAGAGAGCAAAACCGTGATGTTTCATTCCAAAAATATGCATAATTTGAAATAAATGGAGATGAATTTTAACTTCAGCACATGGGTGTTGAATATAAAATTCTCTATTTATTTTACATGCTTGATATACTATATGAATTTTAAATATAAAACCATATACAGATGCAGTGTCTTTGACAGAAAGATGATGTAACCACTACCAATGTTAGAAGTGTGACTTTTCATTTTTAAAGATGTGACACTCTTAATCAAGAACTTCTAAAATGTAAATAACACTGAAATGCTCTATTAATGAAGCAAATAAATAAGAGTTCATTCTTAAGCCTTTATTTAAGCTATTAATTTTATTATTCCACTATAAACAGTACCCCTAAGTTTCCCTGTAGTTAAATTCAAAGGATTGACTATTTGATCTTTCACATACTATTTAAAATAAACTTTGTATAGTTTTATAATTTGCAGTTCTAAACTTCTGACTTCACCTGAGCTATATAAATATAGGATTCATTTCTTAAGCAAGAGTCTTAAATTATATTAGCATTATATGTTACTAAGCAAATTAACCAGGTATATCAATTCCTTTTGTAAACATCTTACCAATAAAACAAATAGAAATTTGATAATTCATTTTGGGAATATATTCTAATCAATATTCTTATCATATTCTGAGAACTCAGCATGACACTTTCGATTACAAATCTTATAGTTCTAACTGATATATTTTCTATTAGGTCATTCTGTTTAACCTCAAATGCCATTAAGTTCCTTTGTAAAGAGGAATAAAAGTTATTTTATTTTAAAGTGAACTGAAAACTGATGGAAAAAGTTGTTCTTTTATCAAACTATAATCTATTGTTTCAGCTACAGAGAAATTATACACAGAAAAGAGTATAAAGAACTCCATAAATTATTATGACAAAAAGAAATGCCAAAGCAATAGCTTTAAAAGTGTTTTTTTCTATGCCCTGGCAAGCAGTAAATTGATAAAACTAATAAAAATTGAAAGTGAGACAGAAAAAAGTGTCCAATAGTGTAGGAATTCTGAATTTCCTCTATTTTATATCTGAAGTATCAAAAATGCATCATTTGCAACAAATAACTCTAGTATAATTAAGAAAATATTAAGAAATATAATTAATAAAATTAGGTAAAGGAAACTATGAATTATACTAATTTCATCAATGATCATGATAGGAAATTTATAAATATTACATTAAAATATGGAAGTTAAGTATTATATGAACATAAGCAAAAAAGTTTAGCTTAAAAGGGAAGTTCTAAAAAATATTACAATTCTCCCTAATTATTAAAAGAAATAAATTAAAAAGACACAAAGGAAATAAAATAAATCATATAACTATTAAAGAGTGAAAACAACACAAACGGATGCCAAAAGAAAGACTAAATTTGATAATTATTGTAAATTGGCTAAATTTGCCCACTAAAAGATAAATATAATTAAATTGAATGCCAAAGCAAAACCCAATACTTTCATGTAAATAAAATAAAGTAGTTCCAAAGGCAGGAATAGAAAGGAGGGTATAATATAAACAAAAATACCACAAAATAATAATGCAAGTAAATAAAATACTAATACAAACAAAATGAAAGCAGGGGTCACATTCTAAATAAAAAACAAATTGAGTGCCTGCTTGCGAAGTGTGACAGAATTGGCACTTTGTTATGATGATACAATAGTTATTAATATCTATGCTCCAATAACTGAGCATAAATTGTCATAAACCAAAACAACATGTAAATCAGTTCCTACAAATAAAAAAGAGAGACAAATATTCTGAAGATGTACACAACACACAAAAAGGAAATATAAGTAGTTTTTAAATATAAATCTTTCAAAATTTTAAATACCCATACAATTTGACTCAGAAATTTCATTTCCAGAAATGTATTATACTAACATGCTTGTATTTGTTCACAAAGGACATTCACTGCAGCATTGTTATAGTGGCAAACAGTTAGAGACAATCTAGTGCAGGATTAGATAAGTAAAATTTGGAATTTTCATATAATGTGACATTATTAAGCTTTAAAATAAGAGTTGCATATACTAACAAATAACAAGCTCTAGAAGGTGGGGGAGGTAGTCAGGCAGATAGGTAGATAGATAGATAGATAGATAGATAGATAGATAGATAGATAGATAGATAGATAGATAGAAAAAGATAGATGATAGATAAAGATAGATGATATAGATAGATAGATAGATAGATAGATAGATGATAGAAAAAATATGTTAGATTGATAAATAGATAAAGATAGATGATAGATGATAGATAGGAGATAGATAGTGGACATAGATGATAGATAATAGATGATATATAATAGCTAGATGATATAGATGATAGATAATAGCTAGCTAGCTAGCTAGTTTTTAAATAAAAATGCAAGATGCGGATGATAAACTCATGCTTAATATATTTTATTTTCTGGGCACATAGAAGGCTATGATTTTCAGGAAGGCCATATTACCCAGCCTTTTTCCTGCAGCAGCAGCATGTGACCAGTTATAGCCAAAAGGTTGTGAGCAAAAGAGATGTATGCTCCTTAATTGCTTCTGATTGACTTAACTGAAGCATTTAATTGCTCCTGAATGACACCCTCTCCCACTCTTTTGCTCTGCAGGGGAGGAGGGAGACAAAAAGAAAGTTGGAGACTGGCAACCCAGCTCCCTGAGTGACAGAATAGAGCAGACCACTGTGGTACTCTCACTCCTGGCTGTCAACCCAGGCTGGTTATAAACTGCAATCAAGAAATAACTGTTTGACATTGACATTCCAGGATTAATTCCTTAGTGCAGCTTACTCTAGAGTATCTTACTATGGTACAGAACAATATATGAAGTGCAATCGTTTGTATAACAGAGGAATAAGTTTTATAAACATATATGTACGTTTTTATAAACATGTATATGTTTTTATAAACATATATGTATGACCTGAGAACAGTGTCAACAGTGGCAATAGAAAGGGAAACAGAAAGCTAGAAAACAGAGGACACAAGTGTCCATACATGAATTCTTTCTGTTTCAATTATTTTTAACAATGTCATATATATGTGTATTATATATGTTTCTTGCATGTATATATATATATGCACTACACACACGTGCACTCGCGCACACACACACACACACACACGTTTCTTCCCAAAAGAGAAAAAGCAGGAGAATCTATTAATCTGTTTACTGGATAAAATTAGTATGAATTATAAAAGAGCAATGTATCTGTGTCTGCGTGTGGTTCACCCAAGTGCTGAATGTAAAATTACTACTAAGGACTACGCTATTGATATTCAAACTGGGGAGAAGTTTGAGGTTTCACAGGATGCATCACAGTTTCCTGGTTTGTATCCAATGACAGGAAACTTTCATGTGACACTGCAGCCATTAGAGAATTTTTTGATCAAAATTATTGTCAAGCCTTTTTCATAGCCAGAGAATCCAAAATATTGGCTCTTGGAAACAATACATGAAAAGTAAATATAGGCTTGTAATATTAAAGCAAAAATGATGGAGAAGGTATAGCAAAGAGTAAGTCCATAAGTATTAAGCTCACAGCTATTTATTATTTTACTGATTATATTAGGAATACAAACATCCTTAACATGACCAAGAGTTGACATCACAGAGAATTACAGGCAAAAATGAAAAATCAAAACAGTAATACAAAAAGTAATCAATCCTGGTGAAGAAAATGAGAGTTGAGAATTAACATTGTGCAATCAATGAAGATCAGGAAAATCTGACAAATATGAAAAGATAAATGTAGAGAAAGCCAGAACAAAGACAGGTTTTCTTCATAAAAATATCACTACCTGAAATGTAATTATACAACTATTTGTGTGTGTATACATACATATGTATTTACACATTACCTCAATGAAATATAAGGTCCAAAACTTCAGGACTGGAGTTTGTAATTTTCCTAGAACAGCATCTGACACATAAAAGCCACTGAATTAAAATTTTCAGATTAAATAAACAAAACATCATTATCTTAATGGTTTTCTCCAGTTACTTGGTAAATGAATTAGAAGCTTAAAATAGACCCACTCGACTACTGAGCAATTAAACTTACTGATTGTACATAAATGCCCATAAGTGCAAAATATTATAGATTATATTAAAATTATATAAAAAAATATATGTATATATATGCATACACATATGTACATGTATGAGTGTGTGTGTGTGCATATATGTGACTTCCTAGGAAAAGTTTTATATTCCATTTCTCAATAGTAATCAGGTCACTGATTCATTCTTCAGCGGTTTGAATCATCTCAGTATGTTTTCTAGTTATTTGATTTATTAATTCTGTAATTTATAGAACTTCATAGGATTTGAATGGACCACTTCTGAGCATGAGAATTAACGTTGTGGGTTCCCAAAGGGATACAAACAGATTTTAAGAATTTGACATATGCTCTAATACATCCAAGAGGAGACTAAAAGTCATGACTTGGCCAAGGTAAAAGATAGGTCCAATAATTGTTTCTTTAATTTTGTGTAGAATTTGAAAAATTAGAAAGATGAAGACACGCTGAGATCCTAAGAAAATGAAAGATCCTAAGTTATGAGAAAGACTCCCAGTTGAACTTGAGATGTTACCTATATGATAAATTACTACCTTACCCAAATATATACATAACTAATATAAATATGTCTAAAAATATTTGCAGTGAAAACCACTGGCTCCCTACCACTCACACTACGATAAAAACCACCATTTTATAAGTTCTGTTTATGCTCACAAATTTTTTTCATGCTTCTTTCTTACATATGAAGGGATAGTCTATGATCACCTGATAGCTCAAGAATATCTTTATTACAAAACAAAGGCACAAAATGAACAAATAGTGAAAACAAACTGGAAGAAATGAAATCAATACAAGAAGAGAAAATGTAAACATTATTGAATTTAATATATTCATAGAAAAACATTTCCTCTCTAAGCTTATGCAGCCATGAAGTCAAGACAAGGTACAGAAAGCCATAGTTTGTAGTTTGTTACAAAGAATAATTAGAGGACCAAAAGCAGCATTCAGATATTTAAAATAAAATACCAATAAGCACACAAATAATGTAAGTTTGGGGCAATAAAACAAAAATTCTCATGAAGCTGAATTCATATACCCATATTTAGTTAAGAGAAGAGAGACAAATTCTGGATCCAAAAAGCAAGTGAAAATTAGACAAAGGGTGGGAAAAGAACCCTGTGGTGGTTCCCACCTCCTTTCCCTCTTCTTCAGCCTGTAGATACTGTAGAGTTTATTTATCTACAAGTTATAATACTCTAGTGTGTCAGCTATGATCTCCTCAGTTCCCAGAATTCAAAATTATTAGCTTTGGGTGACAACTTAGGGATAACTACACCCTCAAATTTTGGAAACTGAATGATTGATACGGGAGCTAAAAATTAGGCAGTTAGTGAGGGTAAGAGAGTCATCAGTAAGGTTTCCCTTTTAATAAAATGCAGCCCCCAAATCATTTCTTTTCTAACAAAGGGCAGCCTGAAAAATCAAGCTGCAGACATAGAAGAGCAAGCTAGAAGCTGGCACAGGTGAATGCCAACAGCTGTGCCAATAGAAAAGGGATACCTGGAAGTCAGATATGTTCAACATGGAGGCTCCTTCTTTCTTTTTCTTTGCTGCCACATGTGCAGTAAAGAAGCAGGCAACAAGCCAGGTGTGATAGCTCACGCCTGTAATCCCAGCACTTTGGGAGGCCGAGGCAGGTGGATCACCTGAGGTCAGCAGTTCGAGACCAGCCTGAACAATATGGAGAAAACCCTTCTCTACTGAAAACACAAAATTAGTCAGGCGGGGTGACACAGCCTGTAGTCCCAGCTACTCAGGAGGTTGAGGCAGGAGAATCGCTTGAACCCAGGAGGCTGAGGTTGCGATGATCACAGATTGTGCCATTGCACTCTGGCCTGGGCAACAAGAGGGCAACTCTGTCTCAAAAAAAAAAAAAAAAAGCCGACATGGCCACTTGCCAAGGAAAGAACCCATCAGCATAATAAAAGATAAGGGTGGGGTGACCAGCTTCTTCTTGCATTATGTAAATGACATATTGGGTCCAACCAATCTTTTGGGCCCTATGTTAATCAGACACCACCTCCTCAAGCTTGTCTATAAAACCCCATGTATTTCACCAGGGAACCAGAAGACCCACTTGGGAGCCTCTCTCTCTCTCTGCAGGAGAGAGAGCTTTTCTCTTTTTCTCACCTATTAAATCTCCACTCTTAACGTCACTCCTTGTGGGTCCACATCTTTGATTTTCTTGGTGTGAGGCAAGAAACCTCAGTTATTACCCCAGATGAATGATGCCGCTTCATGAAGAGTGCCCTAAACAGCATGACAGCCAAAATTCCAAATGGTCCCCACTTCAAATGTGTCACCTAGGTTTGGTGAAGTGAAAGAAGGGGCAGTCAGTTTGGTCAAGTGTTTGCTGACTCATTCTGGTGGCTAAATATTTACAGTGTCAACTGTAGAAGATGCCAAACTATATTTGAATTAGAAGCTGAGGTATTTAGGAGAAATTACTAAGATGGAGTAGTGTGATTTTAGTCAAATTAATTAACTTATGTCATTCCAAGTTTCCTGAAGCAAAATGCATTTAAACATTACCATCACAGCACTTTAATAAGGCTTAGCATTTTAATGAGGTAACATATGTGAGAACTTCTAGAATAAATTCTGAAACATAATAAAAGCCCGCAATCACAATGTCTCCTCTCTTTTCTAGTTTTCCTGATCCTAGTATATACTAACTTATCAAAGTCCTTCAAGGACATGCCCAGAACAAAACTAGATGCAATTTTCCAACTGAAATCACATCCTTGGTCCAAAATAGATACAATATTTATTATATGTAATACATATAATTTTTAATACATTCTAAGATTTTCAGTGGCTCCTGTATTATTTGTTTGTAATGATCATGTAACTGTTAAGTCTTTTCCAACTGGGCTGAATGCAGACCAGGTACTTCTCTCCAGCTGTGGTTGTCTCACTTAAGAGAATCACAACATGGCTCTCATTAAGACGCTCAAATATTTTCAGATTAAAAAATGATCATAAGTACACAGAATTGAATACCAAAAATAAAGAGATGTAGATGGGCTTTCTATAATCCAAATAAAATTAACTTGTTGGATGCACTTGTAAAAACTGAATGACAGTTTAAAACTCTAAATTTTTGGTTGACTTCCCTTCTCTCGATGTGTGTTAGACTCTCTGATGACTTAATAGAATTTATATGTGCAGAGATAGAGTAGCAAGGCAAAACAGTAAAAATAGGATGACATATCATTATAACAACCCTGTCATATAGTTAATATCAAGGAAAGTATCTGATTTTATATTCGATATACTTCCTGGCACATGAATGACATGTCATGAATATAGAAAATAATGGTTTGTTTGATATATCTTAAATTGAAAAGTTGTGTGGCAAAACTTGAACATTATACTATTTCAGAAAAGTTATATTTTTCAGCCAGCTCAATTTTAATTTTTTTTAAAAGTTTATAAGCATGCTTTTTTATTACCTTTTCACATCTTCTGTAAGATGCAGTGTACCCATGCATCCACCAAACACCACCTGATCAAAAACAGTACATTTCTTCGTTTTCATTTGCTAGTAGCCTTTCAATTAGGAGTTGCTTCTCTAAAAGAAAATAATTAGTTGGTCATTTATACCATCTATCTTCTCCATGAAAATGTTTCAGAGTATGTAATGGAATTGTAATTATACATCAGTCATCTTTAATTATTTATAATTTTTAACCTTAAAAGCTTGCCATTTTAAAAGTGACTTAATACAAGATTTATGTTACATTTAAGGACTCATTAGAAAAGTCCTTTCTCTGTTTCCTAAAACTCAGATAATCAACATTTCTGTTTTTTTCTGTTTTTATGCTTACAACACCTCTAGCTGCTAAGCTACTCCTTGAAAAAAAAAAAATGCAAAACTCGGGAAGCTGAAGAAAATAAAAAAATATATATATAAGAGAACAAAGAGATGACAAGCTAATTTACTTCCCAAGAACAAAGAATGTCAGAGTTACACTGAACAAATTAAAAACATTAAAATTTCACTATGATCTTTCTATTCACATATATTAAAGGATACATTTGTTTATATAAATTAATCATGTAAGTTTGAAGTCTTCAAGGACTCAGATACAAAGAGAATCAGGAATTTGGCAAATTGACATCTTCCTATAGAAATCATAGAGAAAACTTTTTCTAAATTACTTTTAAAAATATTCTGTGGTGTCTATGATTCACTTCCTATTTTATGTTTTGCAGTATTTTTATTAATGTGTAAAAACTGAAGATAAAAAAGAGAAATGTAGGGCTATTTTATTTGTTAACAATAGAAAGAGAGAATTCAGAAATAAGGGAAAAGGGGAAAATGTTACCAGAGTCTTGGGAAAGATGAAGGAATGGATAAAATATCACTTTTTGATAACACAAGGACAGGACAGAAATGGTTGGCAGAGCCAGGCCTGAGTCTCCTGCCTTGTGTTTCTGTGCTCGGATGTGAGGTTACCTTAAAGGGGCTTCAGTTCACCAGTCTGTTTATTGGCGAGAGTCTTAAAGAAACCATCCAAGCCACAAAGTACGCAAATTACCCTTCTTAGCTATAAGGAAGCAAAATGCGTATAAAACTTTCCTAAGTGTTTTTCCATTTACAGTATTCACATTTCTTCTCATTTCTCAAGTACAAGAGAAGATGAATGTTAACCCAGTGGGAACTCACAAGACCTATGGAATCTCTCTCTTACTCCCCCACCCCTCCCCATAAAACTGCTAAGTCTTGGTGCTTCCTAAGATCCAATCCTACAAATCATGTAGGATTTTAAATGGGTACTCAGTAGAGTCTCTTCGCCTCTCCTCACTGAAAAGATTTAAACTAAATTTAATTATCTGCGCCCTGCCTAGAATATTCATCAACTAGATCTTTGTATTATGTCTGGCTTCTCAAACTTCAGATCCATTAACAAATAGTAACTTCATTTCCCCGGATTATTATATCAAACATAACAGTCATCCTCTATCCCAGGACATTGCTTTATGTTTTTTGGTACGCTTAAGACTTTCTTAACTTTTATTTCTTTATTATCTATTTGGCCCGATGTTGATGTCTTTTCCTACTGGAACAGTGGACTAAGATCAGGAACTTTGTCTATAAAGTTTACTGTGTACCTGGATTCCCAGGAACAGTGCTTGAAAAATAGTATACACTCAGACACTATTTTCAAATGGTATTGGATGAATGGAGGAAATTAGAAGTAAAGTCATTTCACTTTTTGGAAGAAGTTAGGTGTTACGATCCCGAGAGCTGTAAAGTCCAACTGTGTTTAGATCCTGACTCAATATCTACCCTCTGGGTAGGCTTCAGTTTCTAAAATCCAAACAGAAGGAAAAGAAATGTCACTGTGGTATAGGATTATGGTGAATTCAAGTGAAGTAGCTGTCATTGCACATAGCACAAAACACCTCAACAAATGTTTTACTATTAACCACACACAAAAAATAATTTTATCAATAAGTTAATATATGAAGTATATTCTAGATTGTCAGTAAAATTAAAAGCAAAATAATTGAGATTATTATTATTTCATTCACTAAAGACATTAGAAATGACACATTGTCAATTAATTATATAAAAGGCAAAGCATTTCTAAAAAAATCAATCAATCAATCTGTATTGCCCTTGAATTTCAGAAAACAAAAGAATAATGCAAAACAAAGCTGGGAATCCAGCCAACCATCTAAATACAGCATTTATCATTTACTTGTGAAATTACACTGTAAAGGCTCAGTAAAGAAAGCAAGATTATGCATATTCATACGATGCTTCAGTGGAGATGATAAATGAAACATAGCCACAAAATCATTCATTGAATATGACATGATTACATTTCTTTCCATGCTCACCCAACAACCAAGATTACAATGTAAAATTTCTATATATTTTTAGGAGAATAAAAGGTCTAAATATCTGAATGAAGGCAAAATCAGCATATACATTTTATGCATTGTCAAATATTATATGATTACAATGTGCATTCTGTTTTTTTAAGAAAACCAGAACAAAACACAAACTCCTTACAAGAAGGTAAGAGGTTATCCTGATTCACTAAAGGTTTCAAGAACTTCGCTTTGACATTGTTTAATAATAAAAAATAAGTATCTCTTCTTATATTTTTAGTGACTTTAAAGTTTAGTGAGTTTTATTTATTTTCTTTCTTAGTCTTTAAGCATGTTTTGTTTACCTTTTTGAACAGCTTTTAAACAGTAGAATAGCATTATTTTAATAAATCATCAAACTTCTTTTGTTCAAAAAACATGTTAGTGTACTATATCAAAGCCATTAGGCTTTGATGATACATTATAGTAATAACTCATCAAAAGACAACAGTTTGATTATGCTGTACATTAAATACATCACCAAAACTCATCTTTCCAATAGCAAAATAAAACAGCACCTAGCACAAACTCCTTTTTGGTTAGATGACTTTTCTTTAACACTAGAAATTCATGTTCATATGTACACACATACACACACACACACATCTGTTCCTAACTAGGGATGTATTTATGCATAGTACTGAAAAGGAATTCAACTTAATAGGAAAACAAATTCAGGTGGATGGATTTGACAAGAATAAGTAAACCAAGAGGAAAATGAAAGGTCACTTAAATATATGATTGTATATGGTTTTACAAATAATAAAAATAATTTATGACAACTGTAGAAAGATGCAAAAGTACAGACAATCACAAAGGAGAAAATAAGTCATCCATATCACCACTAGACATAAACACCAAAACATTATGATATATCACTCAAGTCTTTTCCTCTCCCAAAGTATTTTCTATGAAGTATTCTAGAATATATATGATGTGTATATATGATGGATATATATGTGTGCATATATATGATATATGTGTATATATATGATATATTTATGATATATATTTATGATATATTATGATAGATATAGATATAGATATTTTATGCAGAGTCTCACTCCGTCACCCAGGCTGGAGTGCAGTGGCACAATCTCATCTCACTGCAACCTCCGCCTCCTGGGTTCTAGTGATTCTCCTGCTTCCGCCTCCTGAGTAGCTGGGATTACAGGAGTGCGCCTCCATGCTCGAGTAATTTTTGTATTCTTGGTAGACACAGGGTTTCACCGACATGTTGGCCAGGCTGGTCTCAAGCTCCTTGCTTGAGATCGGCCTGCTCAGCCTCCCAAAGTGCTGGGATTACACTACCAGCTGATTGCTATATATGAGCTTCATTCTCTTATATACTTGTATAACGTTTTAAGAATTTGATTTTCAATTACATTTTTTAACTTTTCTATATGAATTATATTATTCTGTTATTGTTGAATTTCTGTAATGGGCTATAGACATTTCAGTCTATTTTTTTATTCTACTATAAGTTATATTCAACTTTTTTTTATTATTACACTTAAGTTCTGGGATACATGTGCAGAAGGTGCAGTTTTGTTACATAGGTATACACATGCCGTGGTGTTTTGCTGCACCCGTCAACACACCATCTACATTAGGTATTTCTCCTAATGCTGTCCCTCCCCTAGTCCTCCACCCCCCAATAGGCCCCAGTGTGTGATGTTTTCCTCTCTGTGCCCATGTGTTCTCATTGTTCAGCTTCCACTTATGAATAAGAACATGCGGTGTTTGGTTTTCTGTTCCTGTGTTAGTTTGCTGAGAATGATTTCTAGCTTCATCCATGTCCTTGCAAAGGACGTGAACTCATCCTTTTTTATGGCTGCATAGTATTCCATGATGTATATGTGCCACATTTTTCTTTATCCAGTCTATCATTGATGAAGAAAACGTATCTCTTTATTTCTCTAATCATTCATTTTAATATCTAAATGATTCTTACAGGCCCTCATCTTTATGTAAAATATAGTTATTAGCTATTACTTGTTGATTGTTTATCATGCACCAGAATGCTGCTAACTATTTTGTGAGTAGGTCACTTGATTTTCCCTAGAAATTTATTAAATATATATCACTTTTGTTTCTACTTATCAGAGAAAGTAACTTGTCAAAATATTAACTAAGGAAACTGAGGTTCAAATTTCATTCTTCAAACTCCTCACTACAAGTTCTTAACCACTATATCCTAATGCTATAAATCATACTTCTTCCCAGGCATGGTGGACCTGCCTGTAATCCCAGCTCCTCTAGAGGCTGAGATTTGAGGATTGCTCAAGCCCAGGAGCTCAAGGCCAGCCTGAGCACCACAGGGAGATCCATCTCTTTTAAAAAACTTATTTCTTCGAGTCTACAATTTCATTGTTCACCTTAAAAATATGTCATGCACATGGACTAAGTTCACACATTGCCCCCCCACCTCCACTGAACACTCAATGAGACACACTGTGAATTTTTCTCTGACTTCCAAAACATACTTGATCATTCCGTTTTCATGCTTCCACATCACTTGTTACCTAAGTCTGTGAGTATTTGGCACGATGTTTTATAACTAGTGGCTGTCCTGCCTGCTGTCTAATGATAAGTTTAGTCCTGTGTACTCCTCTGCATTCTAAGTCCCTGCCATGATAATTTATCATAATAGTTTATGGGTGAGTCTTACGAAATGAACAAATAAATGGTTGAATATATTGTATAAGGAACAGTGCAACTACACATCCAAGAACGGTCTTGAATATGCCTGTGTTATAAAATAACTATGTTTTGTAAGTATTTAATCCATTTAATTAAAGGACATTCAGATTGAACCCAATTTATATCGCTAATTATTTGTTGTAGATAGCATAGGAATGTCATTATTTCTATGCTTGGGGAGATTCTTTTTGGTGTTGAGGTTGTTGAAAATGTGTTAGAATGTGGAGAAGTAAAGTGGAACAGAGTATCGAAACATTCAGATCGCTGAGCTGTCAGGGTCTCGGTGGAGAGGGTCCTAGGAAAAGCTGTCAATATCAGTAGGAGTAAAGAAGAAGAATCAAGTACCTAATTCCAAAACCAAAAAGTCTTGATTTTCATTTCACACACCATTAACAGCAGGCAGTGGCTCCCCTGGAGGTATAAAAAGTAAAGTCCCTTGACACAGGTGGAGGTATTGTAGGGCTCTTGATGGGGAACAGAAGCTTTCTGTCTTCTATGAAATCTTACTAGGGAAGACCATTACCAATTAACACTACAGGCTTTGCTGTATTGACCAGAATGCTTATAATTATAATATGTAGATGTATATAACCAGCATATATGGTGTTCATAATTATAATATCTATAATTTAGAGAACACATAACCCAAAATCGTTTTCACTGAAATTACTATATATTAAGGTAGAAGGTCTTATTCAAAAATTAACTTGTATAAAAATGTAAACAAAGAACAGTTAAAGAATTGCTCATTATTCACCTCAACTTCAGATAATATCCCATTCAAAAAGCACTCCAAATTTGATGCACACTATAATCATGGGTAATAAACCAGATTGGCTGTGTTTAAGTTCACCACATAAATGATAAGCTACTGAAAACAATAATTCTATTATGTTACTATATAAATTTTACTTTGTTGAAATTATTATCCCATAGTCATGAGATCAATGAGATCTCAAATTTTCGGTTTACAACAAGAAAAAAAGAATGCAATTAACATACAGCCAATAAATAAACTGTGTCATATTTTTGCCTGCCGCAACAAATAATATTTTATATCCATGTTATTAACATATATATATATATAAAACTAATAATAGCCTGATTGGCAAATAAAAAGTACTGCTATTTAAAACGTTTTCAAATTAATTAGTAATTCTGCAATTAAGAAAGTAGTAGTAAACTATGAATAGAATAATTTCATATGCAATTGAAGATTATAAATGTTCTTACATATGTAAAGCTTCCACATTTTTGTTGATCATCACTGCCTTTTCCTTATGAGATACAGTTTTATAAAATCTTGGTTAGTTGTGACATAGGAACCCAAATGCTCTTTCTTTAAATTAAATTATTATGTCACATAAAGCACTTTTTAGTAAGCCTTTTATAGTTTATTATAGTCTTCTGACATAAACCATACGTATTTTTGCATGGTTTATTTTTAATACAAATTTTAACAAATAATTATGTTTGTTATTTAAAAGTAGAAAACTATAATGGATGAAAAGCAGTACCCCTTGTAGTCTTAGCACAGAGTGATAAACACCACTAACTTTTTTTTTACTGAATTGTTAAATTTAAAATATAATTAAATCAAGAATTTTTCACAATGTCAGGAACATTGATTTCGAAATGAGCACGTATTTTTAAAGTGTAATTGAAGTTCCCAAAATTCTCACTTTCATTTACTGTTTGATTGTAGATTGTCATTTATAACTTTGGTTTTTAAAATTTTTAAATACCATATTCGATTTCATTTTTTCATATTTATTTATTTATTTATTACACTTTAAGTTCTGAGATACATGTACAGAACATGCAGGTTTGTTCATATTTAATCTCTTAATTATTAAAGCAATAAATACTTATTTGGAAAAAAAAAGAAAACCTACGTTTTTAATAGCAACATCTCCATTTCTGTATTCCAAAGGACAAAGAGAATAATGCAGTAAAAATTACTGAATGAAAATTGAGATACTAAAAGTAACAAATGCAAACCTATAGATATAACACATGTAAAGGTAAACATTTGAATGGGAAATACAATATTCAAATCTGTCTGTATAGTGTTTTCTCTATTGAGTCACTATGGTTTGCTTTTAACGCATGTCTGAATATGTTCAATCAGCCTTTTGCTAAATGTCCAAGGGGGAAGAAATGATCTTTTATAGGCATTGCCTCATGGTAGATAATTCTGACTTCCCTAATCTACCTAGGTGTATTTATATATTTTGACTTCCCTTATCTACCTGGGTACATTCCTACAAAACAAAAATGCCAAGTGATATCTTGGAATATCAACTTATTTCTAAATATATCAATAATCAAATGAACAGCATTTGTTCATTAAAGACTGATAGACACGTGCATACATTATGCATACATACATGTATGTATACATACATTATACAATCCTTACAACCTCCCTCAGTAAATCATTCAGAGACTTAATTCTTTGTTAAAAACTTTTTCTTTCTTTTTACAAACTGAAAGTTTGTATATTTTAATTTTGGCATTGTTCTTTATTTACTTTCCAAAAATATTTATCTTCTATACATTAAGACAAGGGTTGGTTATAGATAAAATCACAAGGAAGCAATCTTATCTTGAATCTTGTTCAACCACATCTTTGATTTACTTTTTTCCCTCCTATTCAAAAAGTCTTCAAAGCCTTTTCCTCACAGCCCATGCATTAATGTGAAACACAGGGACGGGTATCCATTGTCGAGGCTCTGCTAGCTCAGAAGAGCTATGCCAGGTGTCTTAGCACATCCCAGTGAGCCTCAAAACAACTTTTTAAGCTTCAATTTACAAACTAAAATAAATAAATAAATAAAGCTCAAAGCATCTTAACGGCCAAAGTCACACAGATAATTAGTAAATACTGAAACTTATATTTGAACCCTGGTCTCTGAGACTCCAGATCTGTGCTTATAATAATCACTCTATCACAGTGATCTTTTAATTATTTTCAAGGTGTTAATGTTTTATTATGAAATATTTTAGACAGACAAGAAGCATAAATATAATATGGCATATATCGCTGCTTTTATCTATCACCTTAAAAAACAAATCCTCACTTTCTTCCTGCAAAGGGATCCACTATTTTGAATCTGCTGCTTCTTATTCCAATGCAACTATAGACCTCTGTTTGGTTCTCAAATAATGAGTTTTTATTTTCCATGCTTTAAACTTTATGCAATATACATGTACGCTACATAGTATGCATTTGTCTACAACTTTTCCACCTCAAACATGCTGATTATGGTAACTCTAGCTCATTCATTTCCACAGTTGCTCAATATTCTACAGCTGGATAATGCCACAGTTTAATTATTCCTCTATACATTACAATTATGTAGTTTGTCTTATTTTCTATTACAAAAAATTCTGCTAGGAATTTTATTTTTACTTCTGTTTTTAACAACTTTACTGGGGTTTAACCGATATACCAAAAGACTGAACATGTTTAATGGATACAATTTGATGAGTTTGGACATATGCATTACTCATGATATTCGAGGTAATAAATATATCATCAGGTCTAAAGTTTACTTGTGTCCCCCCCTTTTTTTGTTTTTTGGTATGGTAAGAATGCCTATCATGACATCTATTCTTTTAATGAATTTCTAACTGCACAATATCATGTTGTTCACTATAGGTGCTACATTGTACAACAGATCTCTAGATTCTGTTGTTTATCTCACATAACTGAAACTTTACACGCATCAACAACTCCCCATTTGCTCCTCATCCAGGCCCTTGGCAGCCAGCATTCTATTATCTGCTTTCATGAGAATGACCAGTTTAGATAACTCATATGAATAGAATCATACAATATTTGTCTTTCTGAGACTGGCTTATTTTAACATAACGGACTGTCCTTCTGGTTCATCCACATTGTCACAAATGGCAGAGATCTCTTTTAAGGCTAAACTATATTCTATTGTACGTATTATATGCTGCCTTTTAATCCAGTCATCTTTGGATAGACACGTGGGCTGCTTTCATACACTGGATATTATGAACAATGCAGCAATGAATATAGCAGTGCAGACAGCTCTTCAAAATATTGATTTCAGTTTTTTAAATATATATACTCAGAAGTGGGATTTCCAGATTATATGGTATTTCTTTTTATTTGATAATTTCAACATTTATTTTAGATTCAAGGGGTAAAATGTGCAGGTTTGTTGCGTGGTTATATTGTGTGATGCTGAGGTTTGGGGTAGGAATGTTCCCACCACCCAGATAGTGAGCATAGCACCCAATAGACAGTTTTTCAACCCTTTGCCCCCACCTCCCCTCCCCAATAGTTCCCACTGGACTATATAGTATTTTTATCTTTAATTTTTTTGAGGACTTTTCATACTGTTTCCCATAGTAGCTGCATAATTTTAAATTCCCACCAATAGTGTACAAGCGTTCACATTTCGCCACATCGTCATTAAACTTGTCATCTTTTGTTTGAAACTAGCCATCCCATACAGCTGTGAGGTGATATCTCATTGTGGTTTTGACTCGTATTTCCCTGATGATCAGTGATACTGAGCACCTTTTCATATACCTAATGCCCACGTGTATGCCCTCTTTGGAGAAATGTCTATTTAACTCTTTTGCCCATTTGTAGTCATGTTATTCTTTTTTCTTTTTTTTTTTTTTTTTTGCTGTTAAATTGTAGGAGTTTTTTACATAGTTTGAATATTAACCCATCATCAGATAAATGGTTTGCAAATACTTTCTCCCATTACATAGGCTCCTTTTTACTCTGCTACTTGTTTGCTTTGCTATGCAGAAGCTTTTTAGTTTGAGGTAGTCCCATTTCTCTGTTTTTGCTTTGTTGCCTGTGCTTTTTGTATCATATCCAGGAAATCATTGTCAAACCCAGTATCATAAAGCTTTTCCCTTATGTTTCCTCCTAAGAGTTTTATGATTTTAGATCTTATCTTTAAGTCTTTAATCCACTTTGATTTTTCTAAATCGTGTAAGGTAGTAGCCCAATTTCATTCTTTCGTATGTAGATACCTAGTATTCTCAAAATTGTTGAAGAGACTGTCATTTCCCCATTGCATATTCTTGGTACCCTGTTGATAAATAATAAGTGATTTTTCTCTAGCTGCTTGCAAAATTCTCTGTGCCCTTGACTTTTGACAATTTGATTATAATATGTGTCTTCTTTTGGTGTTCATATCTTTAGATTCATCTGATTTGGGATAGTTTGAGCTTAATGAATCTAGGTGTCCATTTCTCTCCCCAGATTTGAGATGTTTTCAGCCATTATTTCTTTAAATGAGCTTTCTTCCCTTTTCCCTCTTCTTATTCTGGAACTTTCATAATGTGCTTATTTGTTGTCCTAATGATGTCCCCGAGGGCCCGTGGGCTTTCTCCACTCTTCCCCTTTTTTTTCTTTTTGTTCCTCTAACTTGATAATTCCAAATTACTTGTCTTCAAGTTTGGAGATTATTTCTTCTCCTTGATCAGGTCTCCTGCTGAATATCTATATTTTTCAGCTCAGTTATTGTATGTACTCTTCAGCTCCAGAGTTTCTGTTTCTTTAAGATAATTATTTAGAATTTTTTGTCAGTCAGTTCATAGGTCTCCATTTCCTTAAGGTCAGTTACCAGATATTTACTGTGGGTTTTTTTTTTTTTTTTGTAGTGTCATGTTTCCCTGATTCTTCGTTTTACTTCAGATTTGAGTAGCTATTTGTGCATTTGAAGTATATCCACCTTGTCCAGACTTCACAGGCCTTGCTTTGGTAGGGAAAGACCTCCTCAATTAACCCTGCTAGTGTATCTGGAAGTTTCCAAAATCTTTTGTATGAATTTGCACACTTTACCCTTCTCCCTACCTGCTGGGGAAAAAACTCAAGATTGTGCATCTTCTCCTAATCCCTCAGATCCATGCCAGGTGCCGAAAGCCACAGGCTCCTTTTCCCTGGGGCAGCTCAATAAAATGTTGGGACACTGAGTATAAGTTACACTTCTTTCCCTCCTGCCTAAACAAGAAGTTTCAGAATTATGTACCTTCTCCCAATCCCACTGAACTAAGCCAGCTTCTGAGGTCTACACATCCAGCTGAGAGCTCCATGTGCTGGCTGCTAAGATCCATGCCATCTGCTAAGATCTGTGCCATCAGCTTGAGAGCTGCATATGCTATGGATATTTGCCCCATCAGATAAGATCCACTCTGTCAATTGAGATTTAAGTCAGCTGCTGAGAGCCACAATGGCTGTTAACATCTGCACCAGCTGCTGAGAGCCACTTACCCCTTTTCTTTGTTCTCAGCTTCCCCCAGGCATTCTAACTATGCTAGATTCCCTTAGCACTCTGAGTGTGATAAGACAAAAGCAGGTCTTTTGAGCAGTGCCCCAAAAGCCTGCAGATGTTAGATGCCCACTGATTCCCTTTCCCTGATGGGAGAAATCACAGGTTGAGGGAATCTCCCTCAGTACTAGGGTGTGCTGGCTTGAGGGAGTGGGTGATTAGAAACTGCTCTTCTTATCATTTTAATGTGATTATTCTTGGTTTTGTGCAATCCCGGAGCATTGTAACCTCTTATCTGGATTCCTGAGTTCTCATAAAGCTATTTTGGTCCATATGTGGCACGAAATCAGTCTATTTGTTTTTATGAGAAGATAAAGAAATATGGACCTTGACATAAAAAAAAAAAACATGTATTCCACTTGTTTCCTCAATTTTATTGGGTTTGGCAGGAACCTTCTAACTCAGAACGAAGGTAGCCACTTCAGCCTAAAGACACAGAAAATGATGTTCGTCCAGTTGAGAAAGCAAGAAATGTACATGAATGTTTACCAAATTCCTCAGTCACTCATAAGTTTCAGAATGGCATCAGATGTCAGTTCAATTGGAAATAATTCTACATCTGTTTTTCATATACTAGTAACTCAAAGAGTCAATCATAAACAAGCACCTCCTCCAGAATGCTAAATGTATAGGTGAGTTTCTGAATTATTTTCTAAAATATACATTCTAGTAATTTAAAAAACCCCAAAGTAATCATATGATGCTGCTGAAGCTACAGAACATTATGGAATGTTATTGTCTTCGTATTCATTCAGTCGTTTAACTAAATATGTTATACAAAGTGATTATAATGTTTATAGATATCAGATATTGCACTTTTTATATTTAGAATCATTTATTGAAATCTCGTGTTATTTGATGATTCAACAAATGTCTTGCACATAATCAATTACAATCTCAGCTCCCATATCATATCTATTATTGGTTTGATAGAGTAGATGTCACAATTTAGCACTTGTTTTAAATTTATATCTGAAATTTTCTGCACTCAAGACATCCAGCATTCTACAAGAAAATTCAATTTGAATAATAGTAGCTTACAAATGCAATTTTTTCTGCATCACTAAAAGGTAAATAACATCATTTGACTTCAATTAAATAAAGTGACACTAAAATCTTTGTAAGCAAAAATATAACAATGGAAATACATTAGCATGGAAATTTATAGGCACACCATAAATTAGGCTTTAGAATGTACTGTAATGAGTGTCAGCTGCTGCAATTTTATTCCTTAAAATGCAAAACAAACTTTACTTGCTAAATTCATGACAGAAAGGAATTATGAAAAATTACATTTCTTTACTATATCCAATTCCAGTGTACTTTCAACTAGATAAGAGTTTGATTCACATGAGGATCCGGAAAATATATAATGCCTGAAAAACAGATACATTTATAGCCACAGTGCATTGTTATATGAGAATGAAGTAATTAGATCTCTAAATTACTCCATTGTTTAATTCAATTCAATTAAATATATCCTCTAAATATCTCTGGTATTTTCAGCAATTTTCCTTATCATTATAAGAAACAGAAAGTCAAGAAAGAGTTATCATTATGGGCAGGCCCAATCTTATTTTTTTACACTCTTTAGGTGGGGTTGGGAGAGAGGTCTATCCCTTCCTCAGAATCTGTGCTTCTATTTTAGAATCCTGTACAGATCTGAGGCAGATACCTTACAGTACAAGAGTCATTTATCCTGACAGGCACTGTCCTTCTTCTCATCATCATGACCCTGAGGACCGGGATGAGATTGAATGAGTCCAAGTTCTACATGGGGTTCTGAGATCTTCCTTGAGGTCACCAGTTGTTCTGCTTGCTTAAATCACTTTTTTTTTTTTTCTTGAGATAGAGTCTCACTGTTGCCCAGGCTGGAGTGCAGTGGCGTGATCTCCGCTCACTGCAACCTCCGCCTCCTGGGTTCAAGCGATTCTCCTGCCTCAGCTTCTCGAGTGGCTAGAATCACGGGTGCACACCACCACACCCAGCTAATTTTTTTTTTTGACAGAGGTTCGCTCTTGTCACCCAGACTGGAGTACAGTAGTGTGATGTTGGCTCACTGCAACCTCCGCCTCCCCGGTTCAAGTAATTCTCCTGTCTCAGCCTCCCAAGTAGTTGAAATTACAGGTGTTCACCACAAGTCCTGGCTAATTTTTGTATTTTTAGTAGAGATGGGGTTTCATCATGTTAGCCAGGCTGGTCTCGAACTCCTGACCTGAAGTGATCCACCTGCCTCTTCCTCTCAAAGTGCTGGGATTACAGGCATGAGCCACCACACCCACCCTTAAATGACTCTTGTAACCATTTCCCCTCTGGAATATCGCTGGCCTTTTGGCTTCTCTCCTGGAAGCTGAGGACATGTCACTTGTGCTTTGAAACCCCCATCTCCAATGTCACCATCTCCCTTCATGCCAAGCTGGGAAAACTTTCTAGTTTCAGTGAAATCCTTCTGCCTTTGTGTTTATCATGAAGATATTTTATCTATGTCTCAATCTTCTCATGTCTCTAGAGTTTAAAAAGACTTGCAAGAGCCTTCTGCATTCTACCTTGTTTCAAAACTCACTCAAAACAAGCATAAGTCTGACCATTTACTCATATGAAATGGGAGGATTGGGAAGTGGGAGTGGAGGGGGAGAATACACAGACTTTAAAACATGATAATGCCTCAAAATATACCACCCAAAACACCTAACTTGCAGGGTTGTAGTAATACTTAGAATTTCTGCATGTAAAATTTGTTGCATATTCTAGAGTTTTTCCGTAATGATAGTTATTATTTTTATTATCATATAGGACCCTATAAAATTACTCCCATGATTTAGATTTCTGATATTCCTGCAACAATTATTTGAACAAATTATATATAACAGATGGAAGATATTGAATGGAGTCCCAAGGACTAGCCAGAGACAGAGCTCAAAGTTAAGCCCCTGACACTTTGAAAATTTAAAGATTTAAATTCTAAAAACTACAAATCAAATTTAGACCTAAACAATGAGCATGGTTTCTGACACATATATCCAATAAGCAATCTTCCTACATTTCTACTGACATTTTCTTAACATCTTCAGTTCTCAGGTTTATCCCCAAAAGACATGTTGATAATTTGGCAAAGATAGCATACATGTGGTGCCTAATATTTTCAAGGATACAGTTTATTTGAGAGTGGCTACCGTGAGGCTGATTCGAGGGCTACTACTATAAGAGAACGAAGAGGCAATATGAATTAGATCAAGGTAGTAATAGTGAGGAAAGAAAGAATTAGATGAATTCTATTTTACATAGATGCCTTCATGATTAATCGGCTCAGGTCCTACACTAGGTAACAGAAATTTAAAAACTAGAATACAACCTCTAGTTTCCAGAATCAGTGGCTAAGTAGATAGTGAAGGCATTTGCTAAGATAGGAAGAGCTGGAACTTCAGAAGGTCGCAGAGAATTTTTTTGTAGTTTGATTAACGATATGCTTACCAGTTATTTCCATTTACATGTTTCAATGACATTTCAAGTTCACCATATCTTTAATCACTGTCTATACATTATCAATATGCCAATAATTCCCAAATAAATATATCAAGCCTAGACTTTTCTTGAGATTTCACTTTGTTCTTAGTCTTGATACAGGCTCTGGAATTGTTAGCATATAGACAATAATAAAATTTATATCAGTGGATAAAATTATCTAAGGAGAGTGTGGAGTAAGTAGGTAGAGAAAAAAGAAATTTAAAAAAATCCTGGAAAACAGTAATTATAAGATGTCAGCAATATGTCACTGTAGAGCTGACAAGTATTGACTGCTTTCCTTTTTCCAGAACTGGGCTAAGAATATTTTATACGTTATTTCATGTAACCCCTATAGCAGGGATATCTGTAATAATGCCATGTGGACACAGAATATATTCTAATATTTAATAAGAAATGATGTCTGAAATCAGCAGGAAACTTCAAACGATCACCTCTGTATTATTCTCTGTATTATTTTCTTTAGATTTGAGTAGAGGCACAAAGGAAGAAAAACTGGTTAAATATTCGCACTCTTTTTAGAAGTTTTTTATGTGTTCTGGAAGTCAGAAATTTTTACATGTATAAAAAATCCTGGGGGCCAGGCCAAGTGACATTCAGGTTGATAACAGCGCTTTTCAGGTTTTAAATGTCAGTACTTTTAAGCCAGTCCTAATCTTTCTTGAATCAAATAAATGAATAATAAATGTTTGCAAGCTTTTTCCATGCATACCCTTATTGAAATCATGCATTCATTTAACAGTACTATGCATTTATAAAGCTGGCTATTGATCAGAGGGGGTATTGTGATCATTCTTCTTTCTCTGCATTCTATCAAAGGTGCTTAAGATGTTCTGGTAATTCCTTTACATGTCTGTCTTACCCATCAGGCTATGGGCTCATTGATGGTTGGGGCATATTTTACTTATCTTGTATATCAAGAAGTTAGAAATGAACATAAAATATATTATAAACTTATATTAAAATATATTATAAACTTAATAAGTTACGCTTTGAACACTTCACATTTATAAAACTACATTTTTAATAATTTGTGAAGGGCTAAAACACAAAGATTGTCAGTAGATACTTTCTTTGTGGCCATGGTTAATGGCAGAAAAAACATGGGTCTGGGAGGTAAATACAAGTTTGAGTGCTCACTGTATATTATCTTCCTCATTTTTCACTTTTATCCTTTTCATCTTAATTGCCCTAGTCCATTTCTATAACCACTTGCTCACAAAGGACCTCAGCTTCCTTGCCTATCCCTCCGTCCTTGGTACTTAACTGGTAAGACTCTAGCTCTAGATAAACCAAATAGCTCTCTCCTCCATGCCTTAATCCATGAAACATGCTAGAGGGAAATCACCCAACCAGGCTCCCTGGTTTTAACTCTGAATTAATAATCAAAAACCTCAAAGGTACGCTAAAGATTTGCAGGAACTTTACTATTTTTATCTAGCAAACTTGAGATGCCATTCACTAATATTATTTCACAACATCTTCTCTCTCTTCAAACCGAGAAAAATCATCAGATGCTAAATACATTTTCTTCACATCATCAAATTTTAATGAGCCAGCACATGAAAACCTTACAAATGGTCTTCAGCGGGACATGGTGTAAGAATAATTCAACTTTAAAAATGTCAGTTTATCCATCTACATTCACTTAAAAATTTCAGACCTGCTAATACCTGCAGAACTTTTGAGTAAATCTTAGTACATACATCAGTAGGGTGCAAGAATTTAAGTTAGCTTATGTTTTCATTGCAAGTCTTGGAATCATGGCCCTAATCTTCTAGCTAGTGTGGTCTACTAACTCTGTGTTCTATCTTCCACCCACATTATGCTTCAAGTACTTCAACTGGATTATTTCATCTATGTATTAAAAGAAAGTTTATTGAGTGTCATCTATGTGCAAAGCACCATTATAGAAGCTGGTGTAATAGCAGCGAAAATACAAAGTTCCCATACTCATGAAGACGATATTCTGGTAGGAAGAGTTAGAAAAAACAAACACACATATAAATGGGTAGTAGAGTGATAAGTGTTATGAAGAGGAATAAAGCAATACAGGAAATAACAAGGTCCATGCAATTAAGATTTCATTTTATAAGATTGGTAGAGAAGACTTTTTAAATAAAATAATATTTGAGCAGAGTCTCAAAAGCAGAGTCTCAAAAGTTTTTCACCATGTGCATGTGAGAAAAACACATGAGGAGGGGACAGCAAGCACAGTGGTCCTGAATTGGTGCAGGAGAGAAACAAAAAGCCAGTATGACTAGGTACAGAGTGATCAAAAAGAAGAGTGTTGAGGCTGAGTGCAGTGGTTCACACCTGTAATACCAGCACTTTGAGAGGCCAAAGCAGCCACATGGCTTGAGCCCAGGAGTTCTAAACCAGCCCATCTCTCAATAAAAAATTTTTAAAAACATTATCCAGGCATGGTGGCACATCTGTAAAGTCCCAGCTACTCCAGAGGCTGAGGTGGGAGGATCACCTGAGCTCAGGGAGTTTGAGGCTGCAGTGAGCTGTGATCGCACCACTGCACTCCAGCCTGGGCGACAGAGAGAGTCCCTGTCTCAACAAAGAAGAAGAAGGAGAATAAGGAGAAGGAGAATAAGGAGAAGGAGAATAAGGAGAAGAAGAGAAAGAGGAAGAGGAGGAGGAGGAAGAGGAGGGGGAGGATGCTGGGGAAGGAGAAGAAGAGAAAGAGGAAGAGGAGGAGGAGGATGGTGGGGAAGAAGAAGAAAAGGAAGAGGAAGAAGAAGGAGGAGGAGAAGGAGAAGGGGAAGAAAAAGAAGTTGAATAAGGAAGAAGAGGAGGAGGCGAAGGAGAAGAAGGAGAAGGAGAAGAAGAAAGGGTAGGGAGAAGAAGAGTGCAAAGTTGTGAGTTTAAAGGACTTTGTGTCCATTGTAAGGATTTTCTTACTATTTTTTTCCAGAGGAGCAAAATAATCTGGTGTGTTTTTAAAACAGTAGTGATTACCAGATAGAAAACCAAAGCAATAATTCAAGCACCAGATTATAGTGGCTTGGCTGGGATTGGTAAAAGTGAGGTCATAAAATAGGTTAGATCCTGAATATGCTTTGGTCCTTCATCTCCTGGGACCCTAACCCTCATATAACTGGGCAGGTTGACTTTCCTTCCACCTTCTGACACTCCTCATCTCCTCAACTCTTCCACTCTGCACTCTGGAATTTCAGTTCCATCAATAGCAAAATCTGTTGTGGCCTCAAATTCTTTTGTGAAAGCTTCCTTTGCTTTCTTGTCCAAAAAAGTCCAAATCTTCCCTAAAACATTGCTCCTGCTGCAGGCATAGGTAGTGGCTGTTTTCTCTCCCATGCCCCTCACAACACCAAGGTTAGAAGACATGGTTCACATCCTCACTGTTCCTCATATTCTCTTCCAGATGATTCTTGCTCTCAAATCCCACAAACACCCACTTTTGTTTATTGTGTCATCAGACCCTACTACACACTATTCCTCCTTACAACACTCATCTATCACTTCTTAGAACACTCATTTCATTCCCTTTGGCTCCTGACCAAAGTCTCTTTCCTCAACACTACCTCTGTCACATGTTTTACTGTTTTCTATACTAATGTACATGATCCTTTTAATCCTTCTTCCCAGGCCCTCCCATGGCAAAGACAAAGAAATGGCAACTAAAACCCATTCTGTCCTTCCATGAATAAAATTTCAAGCTAAATGAAGACCGCATGTCACAGAATCTTTCTCCAATTTTTTATTAAGGTATAGTCACGTTACTAGTTCTCACTAATAAAATGTGATCAAAGCTGATCTGTGCCACTTTAGGATCAAGGCTTTTAAAAGTTAGTTGGCCTCCTCTATGCCCTCTTCACTCTCCTGCCTATAGGATGTAAGAAAAATAAGGGTTTGAAAAAATTTAAAAGGCGGTGGAGTCTGGGTTCCTGAATCATTTATTGGAAGAAAATTGGCCACCAACTAGAAACACAGTTTGGTAACAGAGACATGATGTAGTTTTTTGGTTGTGTTTACAGCCACAGCCTAGCATATCTAACTAATAAGACATCTCTCATCCGACAACTTGCCTAGGACCCCACCTCATCCACCATTTCCATGGTAACACCCAAGACCTGACATTGCCAATAGCTGCACACTTTCTGTGAGCAATATTTCAAATATTCCTTTTTGATGCCAGTTGCATTGTTTTAGCTCCTTCCCGTTAGTGGTTACTTACCAAATTTTCAAAACACTATTCCATTGATGCTCACATTATTTTATGGTTCCTCGTATCTGTAATACCCTGATTTCTGATTTCTCTTCTTACATAGGTTAAATATAATAGAAAAGGATATACAGGCATATCTTGGAAATATTGTGGGTACAGTTCCAGACCACCACAATTCAGCAAAGATCACAATAAAGTGAGTCACACAAATTTTCTGGTTTCCCAATGCTTACAGTATGTGTACAACATACTGTAATCTAAGTGTGCAATAGTATTATTTCTAAAAAAAAAAAAAAGTACCTTAATTTTAAAATACTTTGTTGCTAAAAAATACGAACAATCACATAAGACTTCATTGAGTAATAATCCTTTTGCTAGTGGATGGTCTTGCCTCTATGTTGATGGCTACTGACTAATCAGGATGATGTTTGCTGAAGGTTGGGGTGGTTGTGTCAATCTTTAAAAATAAGACAACAATGAAGCTTGCCACATCTATTGACTCTTTCTTTCAAGGAAAATTTCTCAGGCCAGGTGTGGTGGCTCATGCCTGTAAGCCCAGCACTTTGGGAGGTCGAAGCGGGTGGATCATGAGGTCAGGAGTTCAAGACTAGCCTGGCCAATATGGTGAAACCCTGTCTGTACTAAAAATGTAAACGTTAGCCAGGTGTGGTGGCATGCGCCTGTAGTCCCAGCTACTTGGGAGGCTGAGGCTTAAGAATCGCTTGAGCCCAGGAGGTGGAGGTTGCCATAAGCCGAGATCAGGCCACTGCACTCCAGCCTGGGGGACAGAGTGAGACTCTGTCAAAAAAAAAAGAAAGAAAGAAAGAAAGAAAAACTTCTCTGTAGCATTTAACACTGTTGGATAGCATTTACCCACAGTACTTCTGTCAAGACTGAAGTCAATCTTCTCAACCCTTGCCATTGCTTTATCAACTACATTTATTGAATATTTGTTTGTTGTCATCTCAACAATGTCTACAGCATCTTCATCGTGAGTAGATTCCCTCTCAAGAAACCACTTTCTTTGTTCATCTATAGGAAGCAACTCCTCATCCATTCAAGTTTTGTCATGAGGTTACAGCAACTCAGTCACATCTTCAGGCTGCACTTCTAATTCTAGTTCTCTTGCTATTTCCATCACATCTGCAGTTATTTCCTCCGCTGAAGTCTTGAACCTCACAAAGTCATCCACTGAGGGTTGGAATCAACTTCTTCCAAACTCCTATTAATGTTGATATTTTAATCTCCTCCCATGAATCAGAAATGTTCTTAATGGTTTCTAGAATGGTAAATTATTTTCAAAAGCCTTTCAATTTACTCTGACCAAATCCATCAGAATCACCATATAAATGGCAGCTATATCCTTACAAAGTGTATTTCAAAAATAAAAAGACTTGAAAGTTGAAATTACTCTTTCATCCATGAGCTACATAATAGATATTGTGTTGTCACTTACGTAACAGCACACATTTCCTTGTACATCTCCATCTGAGCTCTTGGGTTACCAGGTGCATTGTTAATGAGCAGTAATATTTTGAAAGGAACTTTTTTTTTCCGTAGTGGTCATAAAATAGTCAGTATACCATGCCATAAACAGATGTGCTGACATCTAGGCTTTGTTGTTCCATTTATTGAGCACAGGCAGAATAGATTTAGCTTAATTCCTAAGGGCGATACGATTTTCAGAATGATAAATGAGCATCGGCTTCAACTTATAATCACCAGCTGCACTAGCCCCTAACAAGAGAGTCAGGCTGTCCTTTGAAGTTTGGAAGACATAGGCTTCCAAAGTTTGAGAAGTTTGGAGAAGCATAGGCTTCTCCTCTGTAGCAATGAAAGTCCTAGATTGCATCTTCTTCCAAGAGAAGGCTGTTTTGTCTACATTGAAATTCTGTTGGTGACTGTAGCCACTCTCATCAATGATCTTAGCTAGATCTTCTGGATAACTTGCTGCAGCTTCTTCATCAGCACTTACTCCTTAACCTTGCACCTTTATGTTATAGACATGTCTTCTTTCCTTAAAGCTTATGAACCAACCTCAGCTAGCTTCCAACTTTTTTACTGCAGCTTTCTCACCTCTCTCAGCCTTCATAGAATTTAAGAGTTAGGGCCTTGCTCTGGATTAGGCTTGGGCTTAAGAAAATGTAGTGACTGTTTTGATCTATCCAGACCACTGAAACTTTCTCAATATCAGCAATAAGGTTACTTTGCTTTCTTATCATTCCTGTGTTCACTTGAATAGCACTTCTAATTTTCTTCAAGAACTTTTTCTTTGCATTCACAGCTTGGCTAACCAACTCATACAAGAGTTGTAGCTTAGCCTTCAACATGCCTTTCTCACTAAGCTTAATCATTTCTAACTTTTGATTTAAAGTGAGGTATGTGTGACTTTTTCTTTCACTTGAACCCTTAGAGCCTATATTGTATGGTTGTTCATTGGCCTAATTTTATTATTGGTGTGTGTCAGGGAATAGGGAGGCCTAAAGTGAGGGAGAGAGCTGAGGAAATGGCCAGTTGGTGGAGCAGTCAGAACTCACACATTTACTAAGTCTGCTGTCTTATATGGGTACAGTTCATGGTTCCCCAAAACAATTACAACAGTAGCATTAAAATTGCTGATCACAGGCCAACATACAGATAAAATAATAATGAAAAAGTTTGAAATATTGTGAGAATTACCAAAATGTGACAAAGAGACACAAAGTGACCACATGTTGGCGGAAAAAAAAATGGTGCTGATAAAATTGCTCAACACAGGGTTGCCATAAACCTTCAATGTGTGAAAAACGCAGGCCGGGCATTGTGGCTCATACCTGTAATCCCAGCTCTTTGGGAGGCTGAGGCGGGCGGATCACTTGAGGTCAGGAATAGCTGAGATCAGCCTGACCAACATGGCAAAATCACATGTCTACTAAAAATACAAAAATTAGCTGGGCATGGCGTTGCAAGCCTGTAATTCCAGCTACTTGGGAGGCTGAGGCATGAGAATCACTTGAACCCGGGAGGCGGAGGATGCAGTGAGCTGACATTGTGCCACTGCACAACAGCCTGGGTGACAGAGCGAGGCCCTCTCTCAAAAAACGAACAAAGAAACAAACAAATAAACAAAAAACTTCAAGATCTGTGAAGCACTATAAAGTGAACAACAATGAAACCAGGTCTGCCTGTACTCCAAATCCCTTGTCCCTGTCACTTGATCAGTTACTTGCTTAAACCACAACCCTGATTAAATTTGGTCCCCTCCAATGTTGTATCTCTGAACTGATAGAGCTGAATGGGGATGGAAAAAAAAGCAGAGAACCATGATAACTAGTTTCTCCTAAATTCCCTGACACTAACTTCAGTTAAACCCATAATGGTGACACAAAGTTTTTCTATATTTCTTAAATCATCTATTCTCTCACTGCCTTTTATCTTCAAACGTACACCACCAAAAACTCATTCTCTATATGAGCTGGTGTTGTGTTTTGTGTCACTGAAAATACTGAGACCACCCCAAAAATCCTCCGTAAGATCACCACCACTTAGAGTTTCAGCATCTGTGCACACATACTTTGCCTTCTTTTTTCTACCTATGGATAAATTTCATCTTCTACTAGCCAAGGTCAAGATGTCTGCACTAGAATTCTTTCCTCTCCCGCTTACACTCAGGAATATTCTTCTAACAATTCTCCCTTTTTTCATGTCTGAAATTTTCAGAGCTCCAGTAACTCACTCTCCACAATAAATGCTACTTCTCTTATCTTAGAGTGTTACATTTACCCCATTCCTCCTTCACTTACTATGTAAATTTTTATAGCAAAATGTGTACAAAGCATTTCATGTGCACAAAGAAAAATGTATACAAAGTTTTATTTGTTGTCTCTCATTTTCTTCCCTCAGTGTGCTATTCACCCCAATCAGTTTTGCCTCCCACTGCAGCTGTGCCCATCAACAAAACCCCTTGACATCACTAAATCTAGTGGTCATTCTTTGCCATCTGCTTGCTTGACACAACAGCATGATAGAGTAATTGTGATTCTTGGAACCATTTTCTCCTCTAGGCTCTCAGGACTCTATTCATCGTGGTCTTGTCCAACTTCTCTTTCTTGTCTCTCAGTGTTCTTTCCTGGTTCCTCTTCCTTCTCCTCACTTCCATTTGGTGTGTCCCAGTGTTTAGTCTTTAGACTCTTTTATTTCTTATCTATACTCTTGGGTGACTACCCCAATCAATTTCATGGCTTTGAAAAACATACACAATCTTTCACTTATTACAATTTATATATTCTCTGAACTCTAGGCTCATCTATTCAGCTATTTGCTATCTTAATTTGGATGTCTCATTGCCATCTTAAGCTTTACATGTTCAAGATTAACTCCTAATATTATCTTCCACCAAAAATCCACTGTTGCTGAGCATGGTGACACATGCCTGTAGTTTCAGCTACTTGGGAGGACGAGCCAGGAAAATTGTTTGAGCCCAGGAGTTTAGGGCTGCAGTAAGACTTTTACAAACAGAGTGACTCTGTTTCTGAAAAACCAATCAAGTAAAATCATAGTGTTCTTCTTATAATCTTACCTGTCTCAGTAAAAGGCAAATGAGTTTTTCCAAATGTGAAAGCCAACTACTTTGGAGAGTCCCTTAACTACTTTTATTTACACTACAGCTGTAAACCTCCAGCAAATCTTGCCAGCTCTACTTTTGACATATACCCAGAATCCAGCTGCTTCTCACTTCTTACTGCTACTACTGCTGGGCCCTGGCCCCCCTCACCTTCTATACAGATTCTTGTTGTACCTTTGGGTTGGTCTTCTCTAGATGCTGCCTTTGACCATCAACAAGCTTCCAGGATTATCTTTTTTAAATCTTTGGCAGAATGCTACCTTTCTTGCTTAAAATCCTATAGGGATTTTTATCTCACTTAGTGCAGAAGTCAGTTTTTTGTTTTGTTTTGCTACAAGACACTATTTGACCTCCAAATTTTGCCATTAACTCTTTGAACTCCTCTCCTATTGCTCATGTTCTTATCCTGAGCTCTTTATGTCAGCACACAATTTCTGGAAGGCCTAGGCAAATCCCTGCTTCAGAGCCCTTGCAGCAGGAGTTACATTTTCCTGCCATCTTTACTCAAATGTGAGTGAGGCTTTTATTGGCTATCCTTATCTCCTTTTCTTGTATATTCATTATAGGCAGAATAAAAGATGGCCATATCCTAATCCCCCAAACCTGTGAATATGTTAGGTTACACGGCAAAGGGAAATTAAAGTTGTAAATAGAATTAAGGTTGCTAGTTAGTCGACTTTACAATAAGGACATCATCCTGGATTATCCCCGTGGGCTCCACAGAGTTCCAAGAGTACTTCGAAGTAGGAGAGCAAGGCAGAAGAGGAGAGCCAGAGTAAAACGTGACTACGGAAGAAACACACACAGACAGGCAGCTTTGCTAGTGTTGAAGATGCAGGAAGAAAGCCATGAGCCAACATGAATGTGGATGGTCCATAGAAGCAAGAAAAGGCCAGAAAATGAACTTACCCCTAGAGCAACCTGATGGGAATGCAGCCCTGCCAATATCCTGATTTTAGCCCAGCGTGACCCATTACACACTGGGTCTATATGACCTTACACAACCAAAAGGTAGTAAGTTTCTGTTGTTTTAAACTCTTAAATGTGTGGCAATTTGTTACAGCAGCAATAAAAAGCTAACACCTACCTAAAGTTTAACCAACTTCTCAACATTCCTTTCCCCTCTCCGCTGTTTTATTTTTGCCATAGCATTAATTTCTTACTAATGTACATCATGGTTTGTTCATTTTTCTTATTAATGCTGCATCTCATTGGAATGCAAGTTCTGTGAAGGATGTAAGAACAGATATTTTTGCCTTTTTTGCTGATCGCTGTATCCCCATCACCCACAAGTGTGCCTAGAGCATGATAAATATTTATTAAAATTGTTGAATGAATACATTGAATATATATATGTGTGTGTGTGTGTGTGTGTGTGTGTGTGTGTGTGTGTGCTGATTGGTTATATTTAATTTAGATTCTCTCCATTGCTTTATCTTGTGCTTGTTAAGGACCTTTCTTATTTACTTACTGAGTTATTCAATAATTACTACTTCTGCCCTCCAGTAAATCATCTTGCAGCCCTGAGTTCTCACTTTCTTAACTCCAGTTTACTTGATCCTTCTCCCTATAATTCCATACAACATTTGAAGCAAAAATTGCCCTTTTTAGAGCACTTTTTAAAACACCTGCTCACTCAGAAAATATATCAGGAACAGAGGCATTTAGTGATTGTTGATATGCACTTGTTAAACATTGCTGACTGGTCAGCACTGTGAACATAACGGATTACCTTGTAAAATCTTTTATGATATATTTAATCTTAATTTGTTTTTGACGAATAATAATGAAACATATTAATCTTATAATTAGCAATAAATGAAAAACATAAGTTTATAATATTAATTTTGTAAAGTAATGACTATATATGTTGCAGAGACAAGAAGGTCATACATATACAGATGCCGTTATATGTTTTTACCCTAGAAAACTTAAAAAGATTCATCCATTTTCCTACCTAGATTTTATTTTGCTTTTGATCACTTTTCTTACCTTAATTTATATTTCAATATGGTATTTCATCTTCAATATTATACTTTTAAAAGTACTAGCTTCTAAGGAAAATAAAATCGAATTTACTCTTGAAATCACTTTTCATATGTATAATGTGATATCTACTTTATTCATATTATGTTAGATAGTACGCAATAGTTTGGAGTGGCTGATTGCCCCGTTCATACTATTCCAAGCAATATCTAAAGACAAATGCACTGAACAAACTGAGTTAAACTTTATCTGCTGAAATCTGCAGCTTATTTAGTGGCTTATGAGAAGAAACACACACACAGATTGAATAGAAAAGGATTTTTCCCCATTAAAACATCCTTATGTATTCTGATTGTGATTACATGGAGGTCATTTTTCAAAATGCCAAATGGTTTATTATCAGAATAAGAATGACACAAGCTGTGGTCTGACTTACATGACATTGAATCACAAAATGAGTCAGTAAAGTAAATTAAAAAGTGAGAGTTTTGCAGTAAGTTAGCACTCCCTCCTGAATCCTGCCTTGTAGAGTGTCATGATATATTGAACTATCAAGAGCATACTATACAAAACACACACACAGTTAGTATTTGCTCCAGAATTACATTATTGTAAAATCAATGAGTTGACATCATGTATGAAATTTTCCATGCAAGGCTTCAGGGAAAATTTTGTGTGGTCAAACTCAGCATTAGTCCATCCCATTGGGTAATTACAGCATTCAAAACTCATGCCGATTATTACGGCCATTTATGTCCATAATAACATCTGTCAATCTTCCAGCTATATTTATCTTATGAAGGTAATAGTGCTGTCTCACGTAGAAATGAAGAATATGTTAATTAAAGCAAATTGAAATTCTTACCCAAAGAATTGGAAAATAAGTGATTAAAATAAAAACAGATATCTAAGATTTTAAAATAAAGTTTGCTCTAATTTTTAGATCATTTTAATTAGTTCTCAAATAGAGTCCAAACAAAATAGCATATCACTTCCTTTACTATGGTTTTGCAAATACAGTTGTGATAATTGGTCAATATTGTTTGGCAGAGGACAATTTCATCTGAAAGTTTATGAGTTTGGCTTGTATTAGTTCTGTAAAGATTGGCTTTAATTCCAAAAATCACCTATAAGCCATCGACCAAATGCTTTCTGTTTTGTTTTGCAATATGAGTAATAATACTCATCATAGAGGTTTTAAAAAGCATCCTTAGAAACCAGTTACCTTCATCCAAAGTTGTATTTAAATCTACAGGTGAAGAAACCTAAAGTAGAATGGTAAACTTCATCCACGACCCAAACTGGCAAATAAAGATAACCCAAAATATTTTTTGTCAGCCAGCACAATGTTTTGTAGTAGTTGTTATACCTGTTTCTGTTTTTTCCATGATGTGAGGATGAAATGAACAGAGTCTGAAAACATCTCTGTTTAGAAGCTTCATTCCACTTTGGATAATAATTCCCTCTAATAACTTTTTTTTTTAACTTTCTGCCTTCCTTACCAATTGGCTATTCAATATCATATGGTACAGTTTACTTCAGAGCCAGAGCTTTTCCTCAAATTGTTATTATAATTTTTACAACTAAAATGCAAAACATCTATTTGTGTTATTATTAATCCAGATTTAATTTATTTATTTATTAAAGCATACTAAACAACCTGAGCACATAAATAAAATACACTTTTTAAAGGAGAGTGAAAAACAATCCTTTCATCATGATTTTTATCTTCTGTATTCAATGGTTTTAACTGGCAGTTTGTCTGTTTGTTTATTTATTCTTCAACCAATTTAAAAAGGAAAAACTATCCTGAGAAGGACATCTATATGCTATGAGCTAATTATCGCTGGTGCTTTTCTAATCAGATGACGTAGCCAAGTCAAGTAAATGTTCTTGAATTTGTTAATCTATAGAACTAGATTGTAATAATATATGTTTCACAGGATTTTTGTTAAAATTAAGTGGAATAATTTGAGAAATGTTATACCCAACATCTGGCAAACAGTAGGCTGAGTTGGTTCAGGGAGCGGGTGAGTTTTGTTAATCTATCGATTACCTTCATGCTTAGGACAATGCCTGGGACACTGCAGGAACTCAATTATAATTGTTCATTGAATCAGTGAATATATGAATAAAACCTACTTTCTATTTTTGACATCTAATCAGGGTTTATTAGTGCAAAGACACAGAATTGGGGATGGAGATAAGTCAATGAAAATGAAAGAAGAGTCATTATATAGAAATATCAAGAACAGTAAACATACACTAGTTAAAGTAATATTTGTTTGGAGGACATACATAATTTAAAGAGAAATTCTGTCTTTAAACATTAGGTTTATATATTACTAAAAATAGTAATTATCTATCTTTAAAAAATGTTGACTTCCTAACATTCTAGAACATAGAGGGAGAACTGTAATTTTGTTTTCATTTTTAGTTTGTATGTGTTAACAAAATACTACTGCTAAAATGTCCTTCTCCACTGACTTTAACTGATATCCAGTAAATGTGTAATACCAGCAATTGGAGTCAAACCTAGATTTAAAAGTGACATATGATTAGAAAAAGGGAAGTAGAGATACACATTAAATATAATAATCTGTTACCTAATACATAGAAAAAATAAAAAATACTTTTCATGGTAAGAAAAGGACCACTTCTCAGACAATGCTCCTTCCCTTATACTTAAAAACATCAGCAGTGATAGACGATCTTAAGAGGCTGTCTGTATTCACTTTCTAGTCATCCTGAAGGCCTTTTGTATGTTTCTTAAAATAGTTAATGAAGAAAAGCCTTGAAAAATATTTTAGCAATATCCACGGTCATAAGTTCAGAAATCAATTGTATCTAATGAAAGAAACCTGACAATCTGGCTTAATATTCAATATATGAGCTTGTTTTCCCACTGGCTCACATTTAAGGCAAGTAAAATGTGCTTTTCAGGGAATGATATATTTGTGGAGTAAAGATGATACACTTTGCAAATATTCTTCGGGGCAGATCATTCAAATGTATGTCCTGTTTAGAACTTTGCTGCAACTTGAGTATGTGGATGCTGTTAAGGACTGAATATCTGTGTCCCCCTAAAATCATATGTTGAAATCTTAACCCTCATTGTAATGATATTAGGAGGTGGGGCCTTTGGAAGATGATTAGGTCATGAAGGTGGAGCCTCATAAATGGAATTAACAACCTTATAAAAGAAACCCCAGAGAGCTCTCTTGCCTCTTTGCTTGCCATGGTGAGTACACAGCAAGAAGACGGCCTCTATGAAACAGAAAGTGGACCCCTACCAGACAATGAATCTGCTGACACCTTGCTCTTGGACTTCCCAGCCTCCAGAACTGTGAGAAATAAATACTTGTTGCTTAAGCCAGCCAACTTATGGTATTTCTGTTACAGCAGCCAAACTGACTGAGACAGATGCTGAGCTAGTCATTCCAATTTTTGATCACACAAAAAACCTAAAGCACATTTCCACGCCTGTTAAAATAGTTCCAGAAGTTATTATGATCATTTCCAAGAAAAACTAATCCAGACTATTTAAATCTATATGGTATTTCTATAGAGAGTATGTTAAACATTAATCATTTTTTTGAAGTTACTTTCTTCTTTTTCAGAATTGAGCTGGTCTTTATTGAAATCATTTATCTATTTATTACCACTAAAACTAAATTGACTTATCTTTTGAGAAACAGAAGCAGGGCCCAGAGAGATTTCTTTCCTTGTTTTGCTTTCACTACCAATTTTCTTTTGCTACTAAAGTGTGCTGTTCACCTTCAAGAGCAGATGGAGTAAGTTTTATGGACTCCTGCACTCCTTTATATATGGCGGCAACCTGAGTAAATACAGTAAAGATGCAACTAGAAACCTTGCACTTTGGAAGATGACTTTAGTTTACAGAATCTGACTATCTATAGCTCTTAAAACTCTCGGCAGTAAAAATTTATAGCATCAGGAACAATTTTCTGTACCCCAGCACTGAGTCCTGCTTCAGGAAGAACATTCTTCCATCTGTATGAAAAATTGTTGCTAAGAGAAAATATTTTTATACCGATACATGTCTTGTGTTTTTGCTCCTTATCTAATATTCTAGATTTTCTCTTTAAAGACATTTTTCTTTCTGTTACTTGGGATTTATCTAGATCTCAGTTAAATCACTTATACCTAAAGGCACTTTTAGAGATTTATAAGGTTAAGGATTTTCGATGATGTAGATATTGTATTCAGTTTCTAAAAGTTATTGTCCCTATAAGTCAAGTATATTAAGTCAAACTTTTAAAACAACCTGGTATTTATATTAAATAATACATCAGAATAAATTATGAAGATTTAGAAATAGACTATATATTTACATTCTGTATTTTGTAGTTGAATTTATCTCGTTTGGTTCTGGAGCAAAGTGAGAAATAATCTTCCCTACGTTAAGCATAAATGGCATTCTAAATTCATACCAAACTTATACATGTACTAGTAGCAATCAAGGAAATATTCCCAACCATATTACACAAAAATTTGTATAAGCTTCAAGATTAATTATGGATTTCTGATATACAAAGCATGATGTATTTTTGAGTAAGAATACAGATGGAAGTTCCATTTTAGCTCAGTTTTACATTTTTCAAATTTACTTTCTCTCTGATAGCTAACTTAACTTTTCAACAAACAAGCACTGATCGTAAACACAAAAATAGCTGGGAAAATTGATTACACTGATCTCTGTGGAACTAACAAAGACTCTCTCTTTGACCAAACTCCAGCCAGGCTCCTCTGGGCCTCCTGTTCCACTAGGCTTTAACTTTGGCCCACAAAGGCTTCAACAAACACTAACATCATTTCTAACACCTCCAGGCCACATCCTTAAGATGACCCTAGGCTGCCTTATAGCACTTGTTTGAGAAAATTCAAGGCTGCCAAAATTTTTTCTATTTGTTTCATCCAACACCTGAGGACAGAGCTTCTGTCTCCCAGTCTCTCTGGGATGATAAGTATCTCCTATAATCTCCAGCTAGCAAGCACAGCTGGCCTGACCACAGTCACACTAACTAACCCTTTGTATTTTTTCACATCCTTGACTCTACCAAACTCATGCTCACCTCCTTTCCTATTTACTCCCTTGTTCTCTCTTTAGAATTTCCTGTACCTCTGTACAAATCGAAGTTGAGTTCAGTCCACAATGGACCCTTTTTTTCTATTGCAATAATTATTCCTGATTGAAATAAGTCCTTACCATTTTCACTAGTGTCTGGCTTTATCATTGGCAAAATAATTTCTTTATGTAGGATCTAGCACAATGGGAGAAATGAGCCAAATAGCTACCCACAAAGATAATGTTTTTCAATAATGATTGTATCTAGATGCCATGAAACAGTTGGCGTCACTTATGGGTTCACCCTTTCCAACCTTGGCAATCCATTTTACATTGCCCTGGCTCTGTCTCATTATTGACAGGGAGCTTTTCAAACTCCTGAGCCTCTGTTTGTGTTTCAGATGGAGTTTAAGTTAATTCAGCCTTCCTAACTTTCCACAAAAAATATCATAGCCTTATGTTTACACAAACCTACACACAGAGACATGTATGTACACACACATACACTTTCATGAAATACTTCACAAATTAAGATGACCAGCACTCCTAGCCTTCCTATGGGCAAAGTCCAGAAGAAATCTCTCATATTGCATATAACAGCAACAATATTAATGGATAATGCATATTTTTCAGGAGAGGATAGAAAATCTGTGAATCATTAAGAAAGCAATGTTAGGTCCAGGCGCGGTGGCTCACGCCTGTAATCCCAGCACTTTGAGAGGCCAAGGCGGGCAGATCACGAGGTCAGGAGATCGGGACCATCCTGGCTGACACGGTGAAACCCCATCTCTACTGAAAACACACAAAAAATTAGCCGGGTGTAGTGGCGCCTGTAGTTCCAGCTACTCGGGAGGCTAAGGCAGGAGAATGGCGTGAACCTGGGAGGCGGAGCTTGCAGTGAGCAGAGATCATGCCACTGCACTACAGCCTGGGTGACAGAGCAAGACTCTGTCTCAAAAAAAAAAAAAGAAAGAAAAGAAACAAAAAAACAACAAAAAAAAAACAGCTATGTTAGAAACATTGTGGTTTGGCACCACAATACATTGATTAAGAATAACAGATGTTGTCAAGAAGTTTATTTTTACCCTTATATTTATAAGATTAATTCAATGCCAAATGAAATTACTAGTGGTATTTACTTTTCAATTTAAAAAAAATGATGTCACAGTTTATTTACAACACTGGTTCTTGAACAGGAACTATTTACCCCCAGGAGACACTGGACAATGTCTAGAGACATTTTTAGTTGTCACAACCATGGTTATTCCTAATGGTATCAGGCTGGTAGAGGCCAGAGATCCTACTAAACATTCTCTACTAAATAGTGCCTACAAGAAAGAATTATCTGGTCCAAAATGTTAACAGTTGCCAAGGTTGAGGAATCTTGATTAGAATATGAAGGTCAGAAAAATGACAACACATTTTTTAACAAAGAGTAAAAACATGATGCTCAAATCTAAAAATATTATATTGTTCTAATAATTGAGTGGTATTGATGTAAGAATTGACAGAAAATTCATTGAATAGTATTGATAAAACTGAAACTAATACGTTGTAAACTAATGTAATTTGGTCCAATGTTTCTAGTTTGACTGCAAGTACCAGAAACCTTTTAAAAAACAATGCATCTAGGGCATGATCAAAGGAAAATAACAAAGATGTAAATAATAACTTGTGAACAGCAATACTAATAGTATTAACATAAAAAGAGCAGAGGATGTCCCTAAATAACCATATAAAATTCAAGGTGAGCATAGCCTTAAAAGTTTAAAAATAAATGAAATGCACCTTGCATCTATTTATACCTCCTTATTTTCAGTAATTCCTGATCCTCTCACTTTCTTGTCCTCATGGCAAACAATAAGTATAATGAAGGACCAGGTGCCATGTCCGCCCAGGCTCTTCCCCAGAGAGTGCTATCTTACTTAATCACTTACCCTCTGTACATCCTCCCATCTCCCTATCTACCTCTAATCCATTAATGTTTGACCATTTGCTAACTCTTCATGTATTAAGACCTTCCACAAAAAGCTTTTTATTTTATTTATTTATTTATTTATCTGTATTTGACAGATAATAACTGTGTGTATTTATAAGGTAAAACATGATATTTTGATTCATGTATACATTGTAGAAAGTTTCAACTGTTGGGAAAAGCGGAGTGTTTGGAGAAGCTGAGGCAGGGCTTGCGTGTCGACATAATATAAAAGAGTCTTGGAACATGTCCGGGGTCCAGGGTCTAAAATCCCTTGTGGCCTTTGGAACACCAAGCTCTGTGCTAAACGGTTGGAAGGCTACCCTGACACACCATAATCTAAGCCCAGGGCATAAAATCCCTTGTGGCTTGGATAGAATCCAGGGCTCGTGGTTCTGGAATGTGTCTAGACTTGCTGGCTCCCGGCTCTTTGCTCTCCCAGGATTGATTGTGTCTTGAGTTAAAAGAACCTGCTCTCCATTATCTCAAGTAGCAGAGCAAATGCTAAACCATCACAGCTGTAAATCATGTGCTTAATGCAACGTGCCCTTTTAACCTCCACATTCTCACTACCTGTTTCTCTGTTGGATTACCAATAAATAGATTGGGTTCCCAGAGCTCAGGGCCTTTGCAGCTTTCATGATTGCGATGGCCCCCTGGTCCCACCTTTCTCTCTCAAACTGTCTTTTCTCAATCCTTTGACTCCACCAAACTTCATCGCCCCCACGACCTGGTGTTGGGTCTGATCACCCCAACATTCAACCAAGCAAATTAACATATCTATTACCTCATCCTCTTACCATTTTTTTTTGTAGTGAGAATGTTAAAAATTTATTTTTCTGGCAATTTTGAAATACGCAATACGTTATTAACTGTGGTCACCACGCAGTGCAATAGATTATTGCACTAAAAATTATTCAACCAGTCTAAATGAACATTTGTACCCTCTGATCAATATCTCCCTTGTCCCTATCCCTTCTTCTCCCCCGCACTTCTCAATCTCTGGTAATCACCATCCTACTCTCTGTTTCAAGGAGATTGACATATTTAGATTCCACATATAAGTGAGATTATATAGTATTTGTCCTTTTGTCTTACTCCACTTAGCATAATGTTCTCCAGTTTCATCTGTGTTATCACAAATGAGAGAATTTCCTTTTTTAAGGCTGTATAATATTTCATTGTTTAAAATGGAATGCCACATTTTTAAAATTTATTTATCTGTTGATGGACACTTAAGTTGCTTCCATACCTTAACTATTGTTAATAATTCTGAAATAAACATGTGAGTACAGGTATCTGTTCCACATACCAATTTCAAGTCTTTTGGATATATACCCTGTAGTGGGATTGCTGAATCATATAGTAATTCTATTTTTAGTTTTTTGGGGAAACTCCAAACTATTTTCCAAAACGGCTGTACTAATTTACATTCCCAATGACAATGTACAAGGGATTCCTTTTCTCCCTTGTTAACACATGTTACCATTCATTTTTTTTTATTACAGCCATTCTAACAGGAGTGAGATGGTATTTCCATTTAGTTTGCATTTCTCTGATGACTACAGATGTTGAGCATTTTTCATATTCCTGTTGGCCATTTGTATCTCTTCTCTTCAATATGTATGGGCCAAGCACAGTGGACCACACCTGTAATCCCAGCACTTTGGGAGGCCAAGGCGGGTGGATTGCTTGGGCTCAGAGGTTCAAGACTAACCTGGGCAACATGGCAAAATCCCATCTCTACCAATAAATAAATACAAAAAATTAGTCAGGCATGAATGGTGGCATGCACCTGTGGCCCCAGCTACTCAGGAGACTGAGGTGAGAGGATGGATCACTTGAGCCCAGGAGGCAGAGGTTGCAGTGAACCAAGATCACAGCACTGCACTCCAGCTTGGGCAACAGAGTGAGATCCCATCTAAAAAAAAAAGAAAGAAAGAAAGAAAAAAAAGAAAAGAATAAAGAATAAAGAGAAAATGTCTTTTCAGATTTTGCCTATTTTTTAATAGTTTGTAGACATGACTAGAGACACTTTCTTGGCAAAGGCAGTACTAGAATTGGACCTAAAGTAGTTAGAAATTTTAGAGACAGTTTTTTGGGAAAGGGTGTACCATGTAGAAGATTCATGTTTGCCATATAAAATGGGTTTGTTAAATGACCAGTGGTGGAATTTGGGGAGGAAGGGGTTGTATTTGTGATGTGTGGTAAAAAAAATTTCAAATGGTTAATTAAAACAAGGTCACTTTGAACGATCTAGCATATGTTGATATTTTCTTTCTTCATTTGAAGCCTTGCTTAGGAATTTGGATGTTGAAACCATTTAAGATGTGAGTAAGCTTGACCTGATAGAACACACAAAATAGTTACTTGTTACACAGAAATTTCATAATGTCAATAGGTGAATATGTCAGAATAAGAAATGAAAGAATCTTTAAGTTGCTTTTAGATTGATTTATTGCCACGTTTAAACTAGTTTTACCAGAGAGAATTGTTTTTGCCTCATCAGTGTGGCTGAATCAGTGGGCTGGAAAATAAAATTTCTGAGTTCCATTTTTACTATGTGCCAGCAAGGAATTTGAACAAGAAACTTTGTCTAACTCCTTTTATACATACAAAAAATTAAATTGTAAAATGTCTAGCTTTCTGTAGTGATTAATGTTTCACTAACTGACCAAATCTACTGGTTAAAACATAGAGCTGTAATTCATTGAAAACTTCATGAAGATTACATGTCATTTTATAACTGCATTTTAAGTTTCATTTATTTTGCTTTATTTTAGGCATTATAGAAACATGGCAAATGGAGTACCATTTCAATATGTTTTAGTTTACCAAGCAATGCATCATGCATTTTGTCATTGAAGCCTTGTAGAATACCTGTAAACTCAGCAGCCATCTCTTCTAAATGTCTTTAATAAACTCACTCTGCTACTCTCTGGAAGGTGAAAAGTCTGATCCAAACTCTAAATTCTGATTCTCCTACAAACCTATTAAGTGAATTTATGACTTTGTTTTCACTTGAATGATATATTAAAATGAGAAGCTTCACCAGAAGGTAATTCCCTTAATTTCCCGTGATCTGCCTGAATTCCACACATCCTCTGCCCCATTCTCCTCTGAATCCCATCTGCCCCTGAATTCTCCTCTTAGCCTTCATCATTAGTGTATTTGTCCATGAATGGCTGTTTCTCACTACTATTCATACATATTCTTTCACATTAAAACATATTTAAAAATACACTTTTCTCCAACCTACCACCCCATGACACTCAAACTTGCCTAAAACATTGTCCTGACTCACACCTTTGTTTTACCCCACTCATTTCTGGAGGTCAAACTACAAAGTGATGAACAAAACCAAGCACAATGGCAGTACAGGTCCAAGCGTTAAGATCTCAGTATGTGGACACACACTGAATGCTGGAAGACTACCCTGTTGTTTTTCACATCTTCAATCACAGAATGCAGAATGAGCTATCTGAACAGGCTTCAGAATTTTAACCTCATCTCTCCTCCCTTTATGCCATGAGATAATACCCCTTATTGCAAATCATCACCCTTCAGGAATACAGAAATGTACATATAAGTATTTAAAGAAATGATAGAAAAAGAAAATGGATTTTGTGGGTAAGTAGAAAGACAGGCTCTGAATCCACAGTTCTTGCACATTATTTCTCCAATGACACCTTCACTCCCATTTTTTAAAAAACTGCTCAGAATAACAGTAATATCTTACTGTAAAAAGCAGCTGTATAAATAAATTACAATAATTATATTCCATAACTGTAATCTTATTATTACAGAAAGTATTGTAAATAAACTATACATACAGCCATAATATTACAGAGCAAACACTGTGTTATTGAAATGTTAGATATAATGCGCTTCTCAATACAAACTAAAATGTAACTGCATTTCAATGCTGTAGCACTTATTAAGAATTATGGAAACTCAGTAGATGAAATACTGTTTTAATATACCATTTAAAATGTTAATAGTATTTCATTTTAAATGATGGAATCATTACTTATGAGCATAATAATCAGAATTATCTCCAGAAATGTATTTTAGACAAGTTTTAATGATGTGTTTTAAAAAATTTACTGAATATAGAACAACTTTGTTCTCAGCACTTTCAATAATTTACTAGTGATGTAATTTTTCAAGTTTGTTTACTCATAATAAATTCAAGTACATATGCAAGAAATGCATTTATATGAAAATCACATGATACAAGAAAAAGAAGAACATGACAAATGTTTGAAATTGTGATTCTAACCTAATACAAAACATCACAAACCCTTTGCACTTTACAAAAACACAGATCATAGTTTTATGAGCTATGGAACCATAAAAATGTCAGTAGTATTAGAAAGTTTTTTCCCGTGTACTGCATATGTTTTAATACTTAATTTTTTTACACAATCTTTATCTCTGAGTTTTTATTTGTGGACACATAGCTTCCAAACAATGGGGGTTGCATTCCATCAAATTAGAACATTTAGTTTATTTTCAATATCTTTGATGAATCTACATGTGTGGAAATATTTTTATCAATTTAATTGAGGTATAATTTATGTCCAGTAAATTGAGTTCTCTTAATTGGCAATTCAATTAATTTTCACACTTGATGCACTGGGGAAGGCACTGCTATAATCAAGCTACAGAACATTTTCTTTGCCCGCAAAGCCTCCTCCCACTTCCTTGCAGGGCCTCTGTGCCTCCATCACCCTGATCCATCCTAGATGACTACCAATCTCTTCTCTGTTGCTATAGACTAATTGTATTTTTTTAGAATTGTGTATAAAGAAAATCATATAGTAAGTTTTGTATCTGGTTCAGTGATTTTGAGACAGACGAATGTTGTTTTCTGATTCAGTATTACATTTCCTCTTATTGATTAGTGTTATTCTATTGTTAAAATCTACAAAATATTTTTATGCATTCTTTTGATGGACATTTGGGCTGCTACCAAATTTTGGCTATTACAAATGAAGCTTCCGTGAATATTCTTGTAGAAATCCATCTTTAGACATAAACTTTCATTTAATGCATTTATATTAATAGAAGTGCAGTTCTTACCTCAAAAAGTATGTGTATAATTGACTGTGTACGAAATTGCTAAAGCACTTCCAGAGTTTTAGTAATCTTTTATACAATCACCAGCAATCATTGAGAGTTCTATTTGTAACTTTTCACACATTTGCTGTTCTCAATATTTCTAATTTTAGTCCTAGTGGGTGTTAGATGACATGTAACTATGACTTTAATTTACATTTTCTGATAACTCACATGCTTCTTTTTTGGCCATTTGTGTATCTTCCTTTGTGAGAATGCTAACTCAAAGTCTAAAATAATCGCTCATTTTATATTGACTTATATGATAGTTTGGGCCTTCCAAAAAGCAAATGCTAAAATGAGATTAGACATGAAAGAGATTTATTGGGGAAACAACTGTGAAAAAAAATAGAGCCAAAGAAAGCAGGGCGATCTTTAGACCACAATGCTGGTCTGACACCTGTGAAGGAAAGGAAAGGGGAAGGAAAGTGAATTGGGTAGGAAGAATGTCAGACCACTGCAGCACCATATGGAAAAGACTCGAGTTGATGGGGAGTCCTGAAACCAAAGTAATCCACTAAGGAGTCCCCCATCTCATGGGAACAGGCCTGCATTAGCACAGCTGGTGTGCTCCATCATGGGTAGACACAGCAGTGACCAGCATAGCCTCAGGGAAAATGTGAGACAGCAGCAGGGGCCTGCAGTCAGTTGCACCTTCTCAGAAAGAGATTAGAGCCCCCACTTCCCACTCCACCCCACAAACCTTCTTTCTGCAGGTTCTAGCAATACTCCTGTGTGGTGCAAGTGCCTCTCCCTCTCTCTCTGAGGGGAAATGTAGAAGAGGAAAGTCGGTGGAACTAACTGCTGACCTGTTTGAAAATTTATGCTCAGGGCCACACTGCTACTCCTTCTATTTCTCCTCCATTATCCATTTTAAAGTCTTATCCTCGCTCTCACCTTGGCAGGTCTTACTGGCTTATCTGGTGTGACCCAAACCATTTTCTCTGCAGTATCTGAGCCCTGGAAATCACACTCTTATCAGGCCAGTATTGCTATATGTATTTAGTACCCAGAGCCACCTAGTACATCACCTGGGTTCAGCACATCTACAGCCCCCTGCGCTCACTGCTTGGAAGCAGTGTTACGTCTTCTTGTCTACCAGAGTCAATTGCCTCTGATTTATGGTGACTCCTCTTCTTCTCACCTGCTGGTTTCTCTGATTTATGGTGACTCCTCTTCTCATCTGCTGGTTCCTGGTCACAAAAAGTCCAAAGAGCCCTGGCAGTTGCCATAACTTGTGGCCCAGTGGAATTCTTTATTTGACTCTGGCAAGAGTGTGCCACACTGGGAACCATGACCTTCAGTTCAATGGAAATCGGAGTTGTGGGAATGCATAACACAAACCATCTCAGTCTTAGAGACTGATTGTATATCACTTTTCATTCCTTGGCATCCTTTTTTATTGAGGACAATGAACCATATAAATCTTTAATTTAATGTATGTAATGCACCCAGAAGGATAACACCCATTCTTTCAGAGTGTTGCCTCTAAACTGGCATTTTAACTGTGCTTTTAGAAGGCTGTGTCAGAGCTCTGTGGGGCCAGCTGCTTCAGGATAATGCATTATGTATTACAACCATTGCATTTCATGATCATGGACTACTTGAGGTCTTAGGCTGTGCAGTAAAGAAGAGAAAGCAATAATAGGCATAAAAATTAAAAAGGAAGATGTAAAAGTGTCTGTATAGAATGAATATGCTATCTTCTTAGTAGAATACATTAAATAATCTGCTTAAAGAAACCAATTGAAACTATTAAGTTAGTTTAGCAGAGCAACAGGGCATAACAGCAATATACAAAAATCGATTGTAATTCTATATAGTGATAATAAACAAATGGCAATTTAAATTAAAATTACAACATAATCACATGAAAAAACATGAAATACTTAAAATATGCAACAAAATATGTGCAATGATATCAGCCAGCACAGTATTGACATAAGTCTATACATATAGAACAACGGAACAGGATGGAAGCAGTGATATGCAAAAAATTAACTTGAAAGAGATCATAGGCCTGTTCAGAAAACCTAAAACTATAAATCTTCCCTAAGAAAACACAGGAGAAGAGAATTGTCCTCAGCTTAGGCAAAGATTTATTAGGCAAAAAAAGCATTAAGTTAGAAAGTTAAAAAGCATTAATCATAAAAGAAAAAAATTATAAATTACACTCCATCAAAATTTAAAGCTCCTGCTTTTGAAAGATTCTAAACATCAAAAAGCAAAAGATATATCAGAGAAAATATATGTAATTATCTGTTAAAAAGCTCTAATCCAGAATAAAGACTTCTTTCTAACTCATTAACATGACAAATAATTTAAGAAAGAACTGGAGACAGAAAGAAGCAGAGATAACCAAGAAAGATATATAAATGGCAAAAAAAAAAAAAAATCACACAAAACCCTGATCAACTTCATTAGTTGAAATACAAGTTGAAACCTCAGTGAGACACCACTACATATGCTACAGAATGATTAAAATTAAAAAGACTGGTCAAGGCAAACATTGATAAGGATGACTTCTGGTGGGAATGCAAAATGGCACAGTCACTTTGGAAACTATTTTGTTAATTCCTTGGATAGTTAAACATATACTTGTCAAATGATTTACCAATACCACTTTTAGACATTTACCCAAGAAAAATGAACACACATATGCTCCCTAATGCATGTGAATGTTCATAGAACTAGAAAGTGGTGTGGGCATACCACAACTGGTCTATCACACATGAATAAGCAAAAAAAATGACACATCCATACAATGGAATACTGCTTAGCAATGAAAAGGAAGGGAATATTGATACGCACAATATCAATAACTTTTTGTGAAAGAAGCCTGACACATGAGACATTGCATTGTATAATTCCACTTATACAAAATTCTAGAAAAAGTAAAACTATAGTGAAGAAAGGTCATCAATTATTGCAAGAGATGGGAGTAGGACATTGACTAATGCAGAAACTAACGCAGAAACTAAGGGGTGACGGTAATTTCCCACATCTTTGATTCTGATGATATTTAACTGATGATATATATGTCACAAATCATCTAAACATATACATAAAATCGGTGAATATTTCTATGTATGTCAAACCACAGGAATGGTGATTTAAAACAAAAGCACATTATCAACACTGTCATAATGAACCTCCAGAGGGCTTCAGTTTAGCTAGAACTAATGAAAGCATACAAAATACCTTCCAGAATTACTGCCTAAGGACAGGTGACCAGAGCACTTCTCCAGCAGCTTTCAGCCCTTGTGTGGTTTGTTACTTAATCTTGTCCATCATAGCTACGTAGGTTCTTGGGACAAGGCCCTGGAGCAGAAAGAAGAAAGACATCTGCTGTCCAGGGAGGCTAGATTCTTGTCTTCATGTTTGTCCTAATTAAAAAATATTATTTTCTTTCTTCCTGTTCAGAAAGTTGGCCCTTACCTAGATGAAGTCAGAGTCTTGGTTTATAGCCAAAATAAAAGAGGGTTAAAAATCAGGAGTTTTGCCACAATGAGATATCATCTCACACCAGTTAGAATGGCAATTAGTAAAGTCAGGAAACAATAGATGCTGACGAGGCTGTGAAGAAATAGGAACACTTTTACCCTGTTGATGGGAATGTAAATTAGTTCAACCACTGTGGAAGACCGTATGGCAATTCCTCATGGATCTAGAACCAGAAATACCACTTTACCCAGCAATCCCATTACTGGGCATATACCCAAAGGAATATAAATCATTCTACTATAAAGACACATGCACACATATGTTTATTGCAGCACTATTTACAATAGCAAAGACATGGAACCAACCCAAATGCCCATCAATGATAGACTGGACAAAGAAAATATGGTACATATACACCATTCAATACTATGCAACCATAAAAGGGAATGAGATAATGTCCTCTGCTGGGACATGCACGAAACAGGAAACCATCATCCTCACAAACTAACACAGGAACAGAAAACTAAATACCTCATGTTCTCACTCATAAGTGGGAGCTTAACAATGAGAAAACATGGACACAGAGAGAGGAACAACACACACCAGGGTCTGTTGAGGGGTACGGGGCAAGGGGAGGGAACTCAGAGGATGAGTCAATAGGTGCAGCAAACCACCATGGCACACATAGACCTATGTAACTAACCTGCATGTTCCGCACATGTATCCCGTTTTCTGTTGTTCTTGTTGCTTTTTTTTTAGAAGAAATAAAAAAAAGAATCAGAAGTTTTGGTTGTAATATCAAATTTGCCACTAACTGGCTATATGTGTTGCAAGAAGTCAGTTTTATTTCTGTGTCAAATTTTTCTCATTTGTAAATACAGGGGTTGAGTAGTTGTTTTCAACATTTTTTAAAAAACTAATATTGGTGTGTTGCTCATCCAACTGAATTTACTCAACAATAATTTATTTGACCACCACTATTGAGGTGTGTGTTTGTGTGTGTATGTTTGTGTGTGTATATATATACACACACACAAATATATATACACATACATACATATATATTCACATATATACACACATGTGCAAATATATGCTAATGAGAACTTCGGATACGTGACAATTTTCATATTTCAGTGATATAACTACAGAAAAAAGCAAATAAACTAATCATTTAGTCTATACAGTTTTATCATGGCTAAATGTTCATTTTCCATTAGCGATTTTGAAATATTAAAAACCAGCTACTGAGCTCTTTCCATTAGTAATTAATGCCTTTCAGTAAGATCTTTCCACTTATAGAAACAAATATATTTGTAATCCCTAAAGACCCTTCCTCACATTTCTGATTATCTGCTTCTATGTCTCTTGATTGCTCTCCAAAGATAGATAAAAACAAACTATGGATCTTATAAAATATAGCATTTGTAATACAACAGTATTAGTAAATTCATGTAAAGAGGAAAACCATGAACCAATTCAATTGCATTTAATACAAAATGTCAACTATATTTCCAGTTTAGACACCCTCTGAAGAATAGATCAGAACTGTTTTGACTTGGACCGTTTGCTGTTACCTATAGGCTTTTGAGCATAGCATTATTTTCCCTCCACTGTGACAAATTTCACAAGAGAAATGGAATGTGGATGGGATTTTGTGTCATCTTCCATGCATTTGTTAAGTATAGATTTCCCATATTCTGCAACACCTTTGTGTTTTCAATTTCCTTATTTTCCTAAATAAAAAAGTGCTGCAGCTTATAATAATAAATACAGACAACTAAAAACTTGAGAACAAATCGGAGGATTATGCAGTGAGCTACAAAACCATTAACTGGGATTTTGGAGTGTGTGAATGGTTTTTCAAAAAACTAAAACGTGAAGCCAGATTGTAGTAGGTAACTTCCATTACGACCCTCAGTGATCCCCACCCACTTCCTAGTATTCCCCTCTTTGTCACACCTCCTCCCTTTGAGTGTGGGCTAGACCTAGTGACTTGCGTCTAAGGAGCAGGATTCAGCGTAAATGATTGGATGGCACTTCTGAGGTTAGACTTTTGCTTCTCTCTTAGATGATCTCTCTTCTTCTCTTAATTGCTTGCTTGGAGGGAAGCCAGTTACCATATTTTCACCTGCCCTACGGAGGGAAGCCAGTTACCATATTTTCACCTGCCCTATGGAAAGGCCACACAGCAGGAAATGAACTCAGAGAGATCTCCAGCTAATAACCAGCAAAATCCTGGTGTTTGACAGTAAGCATGTGAGTGAGCCTGGAAATGGGTCCTCTGAGGCCTGACAATGATCAGGTGAATAACCTTCAAAGCAGATCCTTCTTCTCCCAGGTGAGCCTTGAAAGGACTGTGGCCCTGGCCACCACCTTGATTTCGGCCTTGTGAGAGACACTGAACCACAAACACACAACTAAGCCACACACAGATCCCTGACCCAAAGAAATCATGAAACAATAACTGTTTATTATTTTAAGTTGCTAAGTTCAGGGATTATTTGTTCCACAGAAATAGGCAATGAATACACCTTGCTTCTCACAGCAAAAAAAAAAATCACTCACACAAGATACATAGTTCCTGATGATAGCATCAGATACTGAAGTCTATTTCTGTATTAAAGAGACTGAAGCTTCAGCATTTTTATTCAGCCATTTGGGGCCAAGCAAAGAGAAAATGGCATTTAAGGCAGATTACTTTTTCTGTAAGTCTTAGCTCATTTGCTTTAACTGAGAGTTTGGCTAATCTCAACCATTTTAGACCAATCTTAATTATTATAGTATTCTGTCAATAATACTTCGGTTCATTTATTGTAAATCTGAAGAAAGAAGCTATTTTTTGAAGATTCATGTAGTTTCTCATAATTAGATAAATTAAACAGTCACCTGGAAAATAACTTGAGAATTTCTGCCTTTTAGCTTTCTTTTCCTAATAGATAAGGATAAATAATAATATTCCTTGCAATATTTTGGTGATCAGATATTCTATTTTATATAGAATGATTTAGACAAGTACTGGAAGTACATTGGAAGCTTCTGACCTTTTACAAGTACTCCCTGATCACCTAACTAGTGTGTATCTCTTGCAAAGTGTTTGTGTTGATTTGAGAATTAGCAAAGCTTAAATGACCTGCCCAGCTCTTACCATCACACTTTTCTGATTTTTAGCAGCTATGCTTTCTAACAATCAATGTTCACACTCATTCCCATTTGCGGCTCTATCATCATACCTGACCCTAGGAAAGCTAGTGGCAGGACACACACACACATACACACACATAAAGGAACATACAATCTTGTGCATTGCCTACAATCTCTACATTGAATCATTCTCCTATCTTGTCCCTTCTGACCTTGGGCACTAATTTCTAATTCTTCATTTCCTACTTTGTGTCCACATTACTTCTCCAAACTCTTCTCAATTATCAAGAGGTAGCATAAACATCACATGTTTTATTTGGCCTTTTAAAAATCTCCCACCCTCACACATAAAAAGAATTACTAAATTCTCAGTACCCAGACATGTTTTTAAACTTTATTGTAGTATTTATAACATCTTGTCTTATTTTATAGATATTTACACATCTGTGTGTGTGTATGTGTGTGTGTATGTGCGCGTGCACATGCGTCCTGCATTAACCTATGAACCCCTTGAGGACAGGAACAATTTCTGAATCACTTTGTTTGTATTTGTATAGGTCAATTGTGGAGAGTTCCTTCTGATCACTCTTTTCTGTTCTATTTCTCCCTTTACTATGACATTGCATATCCTTCCATTTACGTTTGTTCTTTTTGATTTTTTTCTAAACAACTTTGTGATTTTGTGTAAGAATTGTATAAAATGGCCTTCTTTTAGAAAAATACATCAGCTTGTGTTTTCAGTGCTCATAATTTGGGACCCATCTGATCCACAATTTTTTTGTGCCATCTGTGATTCTTCAGCAACCAAAGTGCCTGCGTGTGTGGGTTAACCACAGATAATTCTTTGTCTTTTCCTATCAACTGCCACAAACTGCCTAATTACTGGGCCTGATCCTGTCACTATTGTCACAAGGCTGTCTTCAGCAATGTTGTCTTTATCTGCTTAGTAACTCCCTATGACCAGCTGAATGTCCTTTCTGCTATGCACTGATTACGATTTCTGGTTTCCCATAGGCACTGAACCAGCACAAATTCTAAAAATTACCTTACAGGCCTGTGTAGACTGTGTATGTCTCCTCATACTCTTCTGGGGTTATCTTTCAGAGCATCAATATGTTCTGCAAAAATAAGGGGTTAAGTAAATATATACATTTTTATTAAGAATAATCAATGTGACACAAAAACATGTCTTAGCCATTCTTAAAATTGGCACATTATAAATGCCAAGTGCCTTCCAATTCAGCGATTGGGTTATGAAAATTAAATCATGAATCTTATATTTTACATCAATTTCATTCTCAGTAGGGAATATTGCAATTGACATTAAAGCAAAATAGGAAAGAGTACACGGGGCATGGGAAGCACAAAGGAACAATTTATTAACAAGCACGTTACATTTTGCTGTTCTCTAATGTAAAATTGAAACATCATTTACAAAAAGAAATATGAAGTGAGGGATTTTACATGCTGGAATAAAGTAGTAGGGAACACAGATTATGAAATCATGTACACACGCATACATGTATATACATATATGTAAATGTGTATAGCTATATAATGATAAATAGGCAGATAGATACAAAATAATAAATAGATATTAAAGTAGGAGAGAGACACATCTGTCCCTGGCCTCCAGAGAGGATTGAAAATGAATAGATTAAGTTTCATAAATCTGAAGTCAGGGAAACGTGCCTGATGATTTGTTCTTGAACAATGTTCCTGCAGAAGAAACTTCTCCATCTAACATGTTCATCCCTCTAGGGCAGGAGGCAACTGCATGAAATGGCAAGGATGGAGGGCAGAGATGGCAGACGGGGTGTGGTGAGAGAAAACTCAGACTCCAAGCTCCAGTTCCTGACAGCCAGAAGCATCTAATGAAGGCTCTGTTTGCCTTGTTTGGGACCTTCTCGTCCATTACGTTTCTATTATAAGATGACATAAGCTTAGTTTTTGTTTTGTTTTGTTTTGTTTTTGTTTTTGTTTTTTGAGACAGAGTCTTGCTCTGTCACCCAGGCTGGAGTGCCGTGGCGCGATCTCGGCTCACTGCAACCTCCACCTCCTGGGTTCAAGCAATTCTCCTGCCTTAGCCTCCTGAGTAGCTGGGATTACAGGAGCCCGCCACCACGCCAGCTAATTTTTTTGTATTTTTAGTAGAGACGGGGTTTCATCATTTTAGTCAGGCTGGTCTCGAACCCCTGACCTGGTGATCCACCCGCCTCGGCCTCCCAAAGTGCTAGGATTATAGGCGTGAGCCACCATGCCTGGCCGACATAACCTTAGTTTCTGAATAAGAGCAAGGTCTGGCCTGGGGATGCTCAACAGTAACACTCTGTAAAACTCTCTGGCAATGGCCATGCAATGATGAAAACAACTCATTGTATCCCTTTGCTGAAATCAAAGAAACCCCAGAATTCCCTTCAATATTTGAATGGCTCAAGCCATGCCAGTAGAACAACGGGGATTCTACTCCACAAAGCAATCTTGTAGTAGTATTAATAGTGAACATTATGAGTGCTCCTTTTTAGTATTATAGCCACGTCTCTATTACAATACAACACTTTATTGAAATTATTTGTGTATCTCAGGTAAGAGACTGCAAATTCTCAGGTATAGACCACTTCTAACTTATTTTCCTATTGTTGAAACCTAGTCTCTTCCATACATACAGTAGGGACTCAGTATTTCTGTTAAATGAATGAATAAAGGCTAGCTATGGAAGACAGGCATACCTCTCCCTGTAGATAAATATATACTCATATGTTTGCAGACCTTGCCCATATTAATGTTTCTACAATTGATAAGATTTTTATATTTGTAGTGTGTCTTTTTCTCTCAAAAAGTTGTTTTTAGATGGGTGGTAGCTTAGAGCCAGTATAATTAATATAGATATAAATAAATGAGGGAAAGAGATCATATGACTAATGAATATATCCATTTTTAGATTTTGTAAATATGAAAGTATTTACACAAATTTTTGTACATTTGTTTACTGGAAAATGACAGCACATTCTATACCATCAAATCCCACAAAATGCAGAATTAGAAAGATTTACAATTCATCTACTGCTAAAGCTAGATATAGTATGAACCTGATCAATTTGAAGAAATTGTTTCAGGCCAAAGAAAGTACCAATAGATGACTAAATAAAGAAAAATTATAGGCACAAAGAGTCTCAAATTTATAGACATACATAAATATTTTTAAAGTTTCAGGAACAATATTGTAAATGATCTAAGAATTTTCCACTGAGTCCTTTATTCAATGTTTAAGATATATTGTGTATAAATTATTCAAATATGTACTTTTATAATTTGTTATATATTTTACCTTATGGCATTTCCTTATTAGTGTGAACAAATAAATAGTATTTTCTGCTTCCCTTCCTACTAAATTTCTTTGTTCAATAAATACTTTCTTATTCCAACAATTTGCTCCTAGAATATTTATTATTAATGTGTTTCATTATAATGCCATAAAGCTGATATAAAACTTTTAATTTTTCATATACACATATAAGTCTAACAATATTTATAAAAATATGTATGTATATGCACCAGAATTATACATTATGCAACTCATGTATAAATTATTCCTAAACAATAAACATGGAGAGCGTATTAGAAGAAAAACTTAAAATTTATGAAAGTCTCTAAAGGACAAAGTAAAATGCAAATTAAATGCAGAGTTAATGTATTTTGAAAGTAATAAAAAGTATAGCAAGACAGAATATTAAGAAAAATTTTCCATTTAGTTTTTACTGTGTCAACAAAAAACAAATTTTTCATACTTAATTACTTTTCAGGCATTCTAACTCACTGGATTTTTTTAAATTATGAGAAATAAATAGTATTAATTACAGAGTAATAACATGTTTTTACAGTCTTTTTATGCGCAGTGTGTTTCAAAATCCTGATTCCTTTTCTCTTGTAGAATTTAACTATATTCCTACCTAGAGACACTGTTGTCTACACACGACAATGCTATGAACTCCCGGATTCTTACTGATTAATAGCTTTTTATTTTGTTCCAGAAATAACAACAAAAGTAACCTGGAAAAAAAAATAAAGAGAAATGTTTTCCTCCTCCTATCTGGATAGCTCATTCTTTCTTATCCCCCTCTGGAAATTTTATTCTTCTCTATTTTTGCCAAAAATTCAGCTGACATTTAGCTTGATTTTTTTTATTTTAGGGAGCCCTTCTTCTACATGTATACATCATGTAATTGGACTTTCATTTAGCATTTTCCTTTCTTCTTTGTAATATGATTTCTATATCTTTTTATTCTTGGATTGCAAAGTCCAAAATGTCAGGCTGAACTCTTTTCCCTGTCCTTCCACATTTACTACACTGTGCTCCAAAGAGTTCATGCAATACAGATCTGCTGCATTCTTATTGCTATTTTATTTTTCCATCAGCATTGATGTGGAAAACATAAATTGTGCAAATGATTTTAAGTACCATGAAAGAAAATTAAAGCAAAGCTCTTGCTTGAGAAGTTTACATTTTTCTTGGGTGACAAAGATACAAGAAAGAGTAGACAATATCGGTGCAATGTTCATTTAAAATAAAAACAGTATTATGATGTTAATTACAGGTTAATTGAATTGACCGGCATATCAAACTCTATACATGCTATGGTTAAATCTATAAAATACACATATGCATTTTAAATGTTTGTGATATAAAATTGAAGACATGAGGCCGGGCGCGGTGGCTCACGCCTGTAATCCCAGCACTTTGGGAGGCCAAGGCAGGCGGATCACGAGGTCAGGAGATCGAGACCATCCTGGCTAACATGGTGAAACCCCGTCTCTACTAAAAATACAAAAATTAGCCGGGCGTGGTGGCGGGCACCTGTAGTCCCAGCTACTCGGGAGGCTGAGGCAGAAGAATGGCGTGAACCCAGGAGGCGGAGCTTGCAGTGAGCCAAGATCGCTCCACTGCACTCCGGCCTGGGTGAAAGAGCGAGACTCCGTCTCAAAAAAAAAAAAAAAAAAAAAAAAAAAAATTGAAGACATGAGGCACTATATTAGCTGTTGACTTTTTCTTTACTGTTAAAATGCATGTATATTTTAAAGTGTATTTACAGTTCATTAAATCAGTGTGCAGCGGGTTCAAAGAATCCAGGGAAGCCAGTCTCCATAGAGCATTATCTTTGGACTTAACAATTTGGAAATCCAAGATTCACTTGCAAAAACTATAAAAAACTACATTATTTTTCCCTGACATTTCTGGGTCCTCACAGGTTACAGTACCAGGACATTTTTTTTCCTGATTGCAAAACCCTCTCTAATCCAGCGAAATTCTTGAAAAACCCAGCCAGCATACGATGAATGGAAAACAATTGTGATATATTCCCTATCAATGAGATCCTAACTTTGACTTTCCCTGCTAGGGTAGATCCTCTAAATACCAATTATCTTGCTCTTGAGATAAAATACTTGATATGTGACCAAGGCTTTGTATGAACATCTTGTTATTGCACAATTGTGTTTCAAATATAATAATCTCAAATTCAAAATCTGATCTCTTGCAGTGAAACAATTAAGCCCCTTCTATCAACTAATATACCAAGATAACAACAAAATATAAATCTCAAAAATCATGTCTTTTTGTGGGCATACAGTTATATATTAGAAACATTTGAAAGAAAACAAGGAAGAGACTAGAAAAAGTACATTTGGGCCATTGAACACAACTAAAATAAGTAAGAATTTTATAAAAGTTCCACCAAGTAGAACAAATGAGATTAATGCCATATGTAGATATCAAAATTAACTAAAGTTGGAAGCTGTAAGTCTTAATCAATAGTATAGATTTCTTCATTTAGAAAAGAAGTATAGCATAGTATCAAAACACACTTAGTAATAATAATTTAAAAAAAAACCTTTGGCTGCTTATATAGTAAAAAATTAAAGCTATGTTTCAGCATACGGTTATCTCTAATTGGTGTGGTGTTTTATTTTTCCAAAGTTGTTATCACAAAACACTGATGTACCAAGATGTCTTCACAGCAGTGGTAGATACACTGCTATTTATTTCACCACCAGGGTAAAGTTCAAATAACTTAGTGAAATTGATTTAGGGCTCTGTCTGGGTCAAGTAACCTCTGTGATTGGTAAATTTACAGGTAAAAGGGGAACCATAAAACATAAATTTCATGTGGCTACAGTGTCAATAAAGTTGTCACGTAGCCGAGTGGGTGATATTCTTTTTAAAAATAGTACAGAGAGTGTTTCAAACCATCTATCCACATCCAAGAAAATGTTTCAGTGACTTTCCTCACCTATCAAATGGGAATTGGAAAGCTTATCATATAGATGTGCCGAGAGGAATCATAAGCCATCGGAATCTGTAAGATTACTTCATGTCTGTTATTCAAAATAGGTAACTGGGAAAAAATATGGACTCTTCTTGAAAGCATGTTAATCTTGGTAACAAGTTCACAAGTTTGGCTTTATGCAAAGTCAAACCGAGACCTTTCCATTCAAGACGTTATATTCTATTCACAACAGAGTATTTGGTTATACAGGGGCTCTAAACTAAGTCCTAACTCTGAGGATGACCTCTGTTTTCTTGAAACGTTTTGCATGCCTGTCTGATGGCAAACACTGTAACTTTCTCATTTTCCCATCCGGGATCTCACTGTTAATCTCTCTCTTTCTCTGCCATGGCAGGTTTTTGATCAATTAAAGCATTAAGCATTCAGTAATTATTTCAATCCACAAGTGTTTACTGATTGTCACTTGCCAGCAACAGTGGCAAACAAAGCCAACTCATGAAGCTTACAGTCAAATGTGGAGACGGGTTTAAACAAAAATCACCAAAAAAAGTGACTAGTGCAATAAAATAGCAGTAAAGGGCATCATATGTTAAGAGCTCTACACTGCTGCCCGCAACTTTGGAGCATTCCCTTCGCACTCAAATAGCTTTATTTGACTATACAACATGAGCATAGTTTAGCGGTTATCAACAGAGATATTACTTTCCCCGAGGGGCATTCAGAAATGTGGGGACCAGCTTTCAGTTGTCGTAATGATTCGGATACAATTATTTTGTCACTCGGTGGGAAAATCCACTAATAAAATTGTACTGTAATGTGCAGAATTAACAAAGATGTGAAACAAAGGAAAATTTTATCCTTGCTAGTGGAAATATGGATTAGTTAATCCACTTTGGAAAATTACTTGCCAGTATTTACTAATCTGAAAATGTTGCCGGTGGGCCGGTTCAGGTTCTTGACTTCATTCACCACACAAAGAATTTGATACCAAGTCCAAAGTAAGAGTAGGCAAAGAAGTTTACTGCAAAGCAAAAGTACACTCTGAGAGGCAGAGTGGGCTGCTCAAAGGGAGAGAGAACAGCTAGTATCCTAAGAGGAATTCCTTTCATGGGAGTTGTACACAAACATTCATAAAATACTGGTGAGGTCAAGTATGCAAAGGCAGACCTGTGGTTGGTGAATGCGCTCAGCATCTAAATGCTCTCACATGCATTGCACGTATCATTAGCAGATAAAAATCTCCACGTAGGAGTGTGTTTTTTACCATTAAAATGAGGGAAAGGTCACTATAAGCTAAACCTTGAGCCTAGCTGCACATGTGGGATCCCGGAGACAACCCTACCCCCCAAGGCAGGAATTGGTAGCTAATAGTTTCCTGGGCTTTTAGTGCTGACTGGCTGGAGATTGTGGGAGCTACATCACGAGTAAGGGACTTTTGTTCTCTTTCCCAGGACATACCAGGTATCAGGAACTTGTAACCATTTGGTAATCTGCTGGTATACTGTAGGACTGGTTATCTTGCAAAAGAGTTACTTGCTGACGCAGGAAGGTGCAAGAGATGCAAAGCTTCCTCCAAAAGGGGTCTGTGGGGCATTACACAAGGGGACAAGTCAGCATGGCTCTGTAATCTTACTTATCCTGCCCCAAAAATACACGTAGCCAGTGAACCATCATTTTTCCTCCTATGTACATGCCTGACTAAAATGCATTAATTTGAAACCTCCACATACACAGGGTGAAACTCCAAGAAACTCAATGGAAAATAGCATCTGGGAGGCTGAGCAGGGATTGCAGCAGCCACATGATCTGAAAAGAAAGAGATTAGTCCAAGCCTTGTAAAGATGACGATATCTTTATAAATACAATGAGCTTTTACGTGAATCTCGAGAAGGACCATGACCCTGGAGATAGGGTCATCATCTATGATTATGACCCATGACTTAAAAGTAAGAGGAAATTTATAGGAACAACTCTAACAAAGTCTAAAATCAAACTTTGACAGAAGCAAGGTGACACAGTGCTACTTTATCTCCTTGTTACAAAAAATTTTTCACATTCTCAAGTAAAAATCTAATGCCATGCACAGATGCTACAGTTTCTTATTCTCAATGTCTGAAATCCAATAAAAATGTATGAGGCATGCTAGAATCCAAAATAACTAAAAACCAAGAGGAAAAAGCACATATTTTTGGGTATGTAATGGACTGAATGGTCCTGTCATGCTCAAAACTTATAGGTTGAAATCCAAACCACCAAGGTGATGATGGTAGGAGATGGGGCCTTTGGGACACCTCCCAAAGATTAAGGTCATGAGGGTGAAGCCTACAGGAATGGGATTAGTACCCTTATAAAAGAGACTCCAGAGAGTGTATGGGCCTCTTCCATTATGTGAGGACACAGCAAGAAGGCAATGTCTGTGAGCCAGAAAGCAAACCCTCAACAAACACAGAATCTCCCTTGATCTTGGGCTTCCCAGCTCCTAGAACTGTGAGAAATCAATTTTATTGTTTATAAGCTACTCAGTTTATGGTATTTTTTATAGTAGACTGAACAGACTTATGGTACAACATAATGAAGAGATCAAGAATGTCAATGGAAAATTGGAATCTACATAAAAGCAATCTAATGAGTATTACATAAGCAAAAAATAAAATATCTGCAATAAATACACAATGGATGGGTTAAAAACAGTTTGAACACAGTTGAAGATAAGAGTAGTAAACTAAGAAAGTTCAGTAGCAAATAATCCAATTGAGGTACAGAGATAAAGAATAAAGGTACAGAAAAAAAGAAAAAATAACAGAATGAGAGAAACATATGGAATGCTGTCAAAAGTTTTGTCAAAAATGTAATTGGATCTCAGAAAGAAAAAAGTAAATAGGCAAGAACAATATTAAAGACACAAAAACAATCTTAAAAGTACCCAGAGAAAATAGAAATGTTTTCTTCAAAGGAAAAGCAGTAAAACTTATGGCTCATTTTTCATCTGAAAAAGTAAAAAAAAAAAAAGGGAATAATATCTCAAAGTGATAAAAGAAAAATAATCTTCTATATTTGAATCAACTACCCAGAGAAAATATCTTTCAAAACAAGAAAAGGTATGTTAATGTATTGCTAACAGATCCACTACAATAATACTAATAATAATAATACTAAAGGACTTGCTTCAGATGAAGATAAATGATCCCAGATAGAAGTATGAACACGCAGGAAGGAAGAAAGTGTGAACACACAGGAAGGAAGAAAAGAACACTAAAAAGATTTTTTTAAATGAGTAAATATAAACAATTTTTAACAAGATGAAACAAACACAATAATAATGTCTCATGGGCTTTACAACATGCAGATGAAAAAGAAATGACAAGGACAATGACAGTGCAAAGGGTGAAAAGGAATAAACAATTGACTTAAACTATTGTAAGATATTTACATGTTTCAGTGAGTAGTAAATGTACCAATTTAATTAGACCATACTAAGACAAGAATCCACACTGAAATCTCCAGGATGACCACTCAAAATAATATAAATGTGCCTAACTTACAAGATTATGGAAAAAATTGAATAATAGAAACATATTTGATTAATCTGAAAGAAGGCAAGAAAGGAGAAGTAAAGGAACAAGGAATGGACACTACAAATAGAAAACAAATAGCTAATTTTCAGGCTTAACCATATTTCTATCAGTAACTTTATTAAGTGTAAATAAAGTAAATGTCCCAAATAAAAGACTGTCAGACAAGATTTTAAAAAATGATTCCAATATATGCTGTATACGAGAGACATACTTTATAAATACAGCCATGGAAAAAGTTGAAAGAAAAAGGATGGAAAATGATGATAAGTTATATCTTGAAAAACATAAACAAGTGTGTATACCTATTCTGATATCATGTAAACTAGAATTTAAGGCAATAAGTATCACTGGAGTTTAAGAGAGTCATTTTTAATAATAAAACTTTCAATGCCACAGCAAGACATACTAATACTAACATTGTATACATGTGATGCCACAGCCTTAAATTAGATAAAGCAAAAGTTGACAGAACTAAACATAGAAATAGATAAGTTCAATGTCACAGGTGGATATTTTCATACATTACACTCATAATGATATAAACAAGTAAGTAAAAGATCAGTAAGGGTACAAAATATTTAAACACAAAGTTGGACAAATTTCCATATGTAGAACCTTATATTCAACATTTACCCAATACACATTCTTTATAAGTACACGTGTGACATTTGCTGATGCGGACCATTTACCAAATTGACTATTCACCAATACTCTGCGATGCTCCAAGACATACAGAGATCTTATACTTTACCATACACTAAGTTTCAACAAATTTTAACAGACTGAAATCATGTAGAGCATGTTATGTGACCACAGTGGAATTAAACAAGAAATCAATACTAGAAAGATAACTAGATCTTTAACAAAGGATTTCTATTTTGATAGTAGCCACACACTACCAAATAATTAATTAATTTGTTAAAGGGAAAATCAGCCCTGGTTGTTGTTATAATTTATATGACTTCAATAAGAGTTTCTGTTGTTCTGCTTTCTTAATATTAATACTGTGAGAAATTTTAGCTTTTAATAATCCAATAGAGTTTAAATTATCAATATGGCTTTAATGGGCATTTAGTGATTAAGCAAAAATTAATATATTTATGCACTGAAAACTGTAAGTTTCCCTCTAAGCTCTGTTTTTTAGATGCATACTACACATTTTGATATCTTGTCTTTTCATTTAGTTCAAAAATATACATAATTTCATTTATGATTTTTTATGATTTTCCCTTTAACACATGAATTTTGCTCTATTTTCAACATATTGTGTTAAGAAAGTGACAATATCCTTGCAAAATGAAGTAAAAATGTTTTCACATTTTTCTAATATTAAGTAAATATTTATACAATATTTTATAACAGATGAATATTCATTCTGAGAATTATTTTTTAATTCAGATTTTAGTAGTCCTTTTGTGCACAAATTTAAATTTATCATACAATTGGTTCATGATACATTCTCATCGTTGATAATAAGTATGTCCCTCATTTTCATTCGTTGATCAACAATAAATAAACCTCATTTATCACCCATCACTCAGGATGAAAAACTTAACAAGAATTTATATCCACTTCTCTGCCCATTCCTCAAACTAGCCATCCTCCCAACCTAGTCATTCTTCTGTAGCCTGTGTTTGTGATTTGGTTTTAGATTACGATTTTCAAAGTCATGTCACTTTGCTTCTAAAAAATTTGCTGCTCAGTTTTAGTTTTTTTTTCTCTTTACAAAAAAAAGTTTCGCATTTTAAATAACTCTCTGTTACTTTCTTCAATCAGTAAAAGGAAAATAGTCACTTGTATTCTTTAATGTAGTTATATTCATTCATTTTGAGTGCCATGTAACATTCAACTGTGTGAGCATACTAGGTTGTATTTACTCAGTTGCTTACCAATTGCATTGGAGTGATTTACTTTTTATATTTAAAGAAAATAAACTTGAAAAGCTATCTGCTCCCTATGTTAGCTTTGATAATATGTCTCAGATAATTGTTAAGACGATTTATGCTCATGAACCTACTTTGACTCATATTTATTACTAAGTCCATCAAAATATGCATTAGTTTCATTCAAATGTGCACAATGGTCTTACAGAACATTGGTTCACATACATTACTTTTTGAAAATTTAAAAACAGGCCAGATGCAGTGGTTCATGCCTGTAATCCCAGCACTTTGGAAAGCCGAGACGGGTGGATTGCTTGACGTCAGGAGCTCGAGACCAACCTGGCCAAATTGGTGAAACCCATCTCAGCATGATGGCGCACACCTGTAGTCCCAGCTACTTAGGAGGCCGAGGCAGAGAATCGCTTGAGCCTGGGAGGCAGAGGTTGCAGTGGGCCAAGATGGTGCCACTGCACCCCAGCCTGGGCTACAGAGCAAGACTCCATCTCAAAATAAAAAAAGATAATAATAAGGAAATTGAAAAAATATTGTCAAGCGCAAAAACAAAAACAGCCGTAATCATCTCATTTGGAGTTTCATCCTCCAAATTCATTAAGAAACATGTTGTTTCATATCTTTCCTGGCCTTTCTCTATGCATACATGTTTTTTTGTCGAAAAACTAAGTAGTAGAAAAAATATAGTTTTAAAAAATAATATTTACTCCTTTAAAGAATAAAACTCCTGATTTAATTTTTCTTTGCTAATATCAGTGCAGTTTGTAATATTCATGACACTGTAGGATTTAACTGTATGGATACAGCATAGCAAGGGAAATGTTATCAGACTTAGCTAGTTCTTTGATTACTAAAGCAGCTGAACATGTTTTTGTTATTTGTATTTATTTTGTGAATAGCTTTGTCATACACATTACTCATTTCCTTTTGTTATTACTTTTTAAATATTTAATGACTTTATATTTGAAGATATTATAGCTTCATATGTGTGGAAAATATTTACAGACTTTCCATTTGTTAATTTTCTGTAACTATTTATTTTTGTGATAGTTAAATATCTAGCTTTGTGTAGCAATACACAAATAATTTTAGTTATAATTTTGGATTTTGGTATCTGATTTACAATAATTATCAATACATTTGCTTGTAGTAATTATGTATGCAGGCTAAGAGAGGGATATGTCTCATTTAAGTCTGGATTCCATCAGCAGCTCAACCTCCATTCCAAGTGTGACTCTGCCCCTCTCTGAAGTCTGCCGTCTGGTGTGTCAAAGAGTCATTGCCAGATCCATAGGTACAGCTGCAGCCCCTCTCCTGGGGCCTCAGTGCTGTTGCTCTTAAATGCCAATCTAAGATGACAAAAACATGCCAACAGTGGGTTCCCAATTTTGCCACAGTCTGCCCTAATCTGTAGCTCACATCTCCAGCTCCAGATTTTGAAGAATTAAAGACTTTCTGCCATACCCTTTAATATATTTCCCCCTGAATCTAGCACTTCAGCCATTAGTACTAAATTCATCCTCCAAGTACATTGTATCTAACAGGAATTCTTTTTCAATCCTCTCCTCTGGATAGCATTTAAGCTGATATATATGACACAGAAATATCTGACGCTTAAATTCCTACAGTTATTTCTATAGTTATATTTCTATCGAAATGATATATTTCTATTGATACATGTCATGTAAAACGTATTTGCCCTGCCTCCTTTTTCTCTTATTATATGCAAATGTGAAAATGGAAACTTTAAAATCTCATACTGAAATGCTAAGAGAGATTAGAAATTGGAAGAGTATTTTATAGATCAAGGGAAAAGTTCTACAAAGATATAAAAATGAGCTCATTTAGTCTCAGAATAAGAATTTTTCAAAAACACTATAGTGAAAGGAAAGGAGAGGAGAAAATATAGAAGGGTGAAATCATTGTTTTACAAAGATCTTGATGTATTATTGACTGTTAATTTATATACATTGATGCAAAGGATAAAAAACAGCCAAACATATATAGTAATTGTTTTGATTCCGTAACTAATTTATGTACATGTGCTATGGTTAAGGGACATAGATTTATATAAGAAGGCCCAAAATGGAGTTTTTTAAATTGAATCTGAGCTAAGGGAAAAAAATTAAATTTCCACATGTCTATTCTCTCTATCATTTTTCCACAACAAGACAATGTCCTTTTCAACAAATTTCTGCCCAATTTATCTAAAAGTAATGTGTGAGATATTTGTCCATATTGAAAAGAAAATCTCAGGCTGTTTCAGTTTTCACAGCTCCTGAATCTATAGAGATATCTTTGAGAGTCATGTAATGGTGGGACTGAAATGGTTCATAGAGGTGACAGTTTGCCTGAGCTCACATGGAAAGTAGGTAATCTTGCTAAGACATAAATCCAGATCCTCTGCCCTGAGTCATATCTAACTGGTCAGCTGGTATTCACCTTTCTCCGTATAGATTCTAATTTAATTGTTCATAACACATTTTCTAAAGTATGCATCAGAAAATTTGAATTCTGTAATTTCAAATGAGAGTTCTGCAGATGGTGTTTTGCAATTAAGTTTGTAACCACTTGTATAAAGTTAAATATTCTTTCCCATAGAGATATTCAGCAAGTCTCTAGGGATGAGCACTATGAAATCATTTAAGAGGTGCATGCACCATATTATGTTTTTGATATTTTGCTACTACAGAGGACTATTTCCCCCAAAGGACCACTTAACCTAAGGTACGTCTGGTCATATTGATGCTCAGTAGAACACTCTTGGGATGTTGTCCAGTAGATCATGTGCACACTCCGATTAAAAGAGGATTCATCATACCATCTCAAAGGAACCTGTTTACTAAATTTTGAATTCAGATCTTCGACAAAGGACATTTTGTAAGTGCTTCTGATGCAGGAGAAATTTTGAAAGTGAAAGAGGCTACTTAGGATATAACTATGAATAAATCACACACAGTTTCAGCCCTCATGGAGCAAATCGTTTAGCAAAGGACACAGACAGGAAACAATCTCACAAATCAGCATTTCCACAGAAAAATGCACAGATTAGTTGCACCATGAAAGGCTTGAAATATTCAGGTGCTATGATTCCAGTATATCTCAATTTACTTCCAACACTTTAGCCCATGATGCAGAGTATACATTTGGGAAATTGCTAGTGGATTCTTATAATTTGAGTCAGCTGGGGACACTACTTACAGCTCTTGCTTTAGATGTTGTAGATTTTTTGGAGGATATTAATACAATCCCTCATAGCTGATATGCAGCTATTAACCTGACCCATGCATTTTTGTGCATTTTAATAAACGGAGGTCATAAAAATCAGTTTGCTTTAACTGATAGGAACAGCCATATACCATTAACATCTGATCCTGAGGGTAGCAACCCTAAGGTTCTGTGCTACATCATAATCTGCGGGACTTTAGAAACACATCACCACACAAGGCATGATGTTGATGCAACCTATTAATAACATCATGCTGATAGAATCTGGAGAGGAGAGTAGAAACCATCCTAAACGGCCTTGGTAAGTTGTATGCATACTGAAGAGGGAAAATAGATTCTCTGAAAATAGAAGAATCTGCCTTATCACTTAAGTTTCAACTGAGAATCAATAACCATAGGATATTCACTTCAGTGTGAGGAAAAATTTGCTGCATGCTGTAGTCTTAAGGAGATTTGCTTCCTCATATTTACTGACGTGTTTAAATTTTGAAAGCAACTTATACCAATTTGGACCCATATACCAAAGTGGCCAGAAAAGGATTTTAGACGGATCTAAAGCAATAAATGCTCCTAGCAGGACCTGGCTGCAGTACCGGCATCCCATATGTGTTGCTGTTTTTCCCATAGCCTAGAACCCACTGAAGCAGTGGTTAATGACTCAGTAGCAAAACATTTTATTCTGGTTTTCACCATGGTTTTGATATTTTTGTACTCAAGAGCACTATTTCCACCAATGGACAAAAAAAAATGTTTCCACTGGATTGGAAAGTATGATAGCAGTTAGATAAATATAGAGAAAAGGATGATTTGGAGTCAGAATAAGTGATGGACCCACGCTAACAGGAAAAAGAGGATTGCTACTCTATAATTGGATCAAAGATGTATACTAATGGACCCTGGTACCTGCTTACTCCACCATGCCCAGAAATGAAGATTTATTACTACTCTTAGAATATGTACAATTGTAATTGTACATAATCTGCCTGCTTTGTGACTACTACTCTTCCTCCTTCATATAAATATATATGTATATATACACACACACCCCTTTTTTGAATTATGAAAATAACTCTCTCTAAAAGCAGAACTGCCAAGTGCTTAGAACACCCCATTGGAAAAATAACTCCATCTAGCTACATTGTTCTGCCAGAGTTAATTGGTAATGTATATATTTTAGCATTTGATCATCTCTTCATACTGGGAGATTCAGATTTTTGTAATGTAGTTTCTTTGTAGCCAGTGGCATGATTATAATGTTCCAGACAACTATAAGCCCAGGAAAGTAGAATTTGGCATGCCAAGATGAAGAAAACTATGATATTCAGATTCAATCATTCACAAAAATAGGATTGCACAGTTCTATAAGCTAAGCAATTGTATAGAAAAAAGATGTTCCAAATTCTATCTTAATGCAGTTTGGAGGACTCAGCTCATAGGTTATCCCATAATTTAATTACAGTAATTAATTAGAATATCTGTATTTTCCATTAAGGCTTAGATATCCATCTATTGGAGCTAGGAAGAAGGAGATGTTATTAATATTATGATGAATGGAAAGCTCTTTCACAAAAAGGCAATTGTAGGATCATGAAATCAAGGAAAAGGACTATAAATACATCTCCTGATTTTTCTTCTTTGGAATCAGGTTCACAGAGCAGGGGAGTGCATTCGACAAATGGAGGGCAACAAGAAACAAAGAAGTTACTGTGCAACGATTTAGCATGCCTACATCCAGTGTGCTGCGCAGTGAGGCAGGCACTGGAGTTTAGCTCTCCTGGGCTGTGTTCAGTACACTGTGAATCAGGGAGCTGTTTGAAGACCCAGTGGGCTTGCCACCGGCTCTGTCGGAGTAATGGGAGGTGGCTTCTTAGCTGATGCTGGAATCAGGCTCTCACAGATTGGAAGACACGCAGAGCCTCAGTGTCTGCCATCGGTGAGAGCCGAGCTGAGGCCCATTTAGCTAATATATGCTGAAAGGTTAGCAACGGACCAGGAGAAACACGATCGCTAGTTACACACTTCAAGACCAGAAACACTCAGAAGGACAGAAATTTATTCAGGAGAAGCATAAAAACCGCTGTGTACCTTCCACACCAGCATGAGGCCAGGGTGCTGCTCCTTACCTCATTCCCCAAGCCAGAAGCCCACAATTCTCCTTCAATCCTTATCCACTTGAACAGAAGGAGAGAAGCAGGGGAAGGAGAGGGATCTGAGAAACTGAGCATTTTTATCCGCATGAAAGATGAAGCACAATCTAAAAAAACTCTTGATTACCAGTTCAGACTAAACTTAATCTTGTTTGACATTCAGCTAATCACTTTCCTGCTAATCAGAATGTCAGAGCACAGGAGAAAGACTATAGGTGTTTTGCAATCTATTTTTTCTGGATATCTAACTTGTAATATGAGCTATTTGTGACTACTACTCTTCCTCCTTCATATATATATAATATATACATATATTTTTAATTAAGAAAAGAACTTAATTTTTTTCTTTCCCGAATTTAATTTTTTAATTGACACATAATAATTGTACATATTCATAGGGTGCATAGTGATGTTTCTATCATATGGTGATCAAATTAGGGTAATTAGCATATTCATAATTTCAAACATGTGTCATATCTTTGTGTTGGGAACATTCAATATCCTCCTTCTAGCTATTTGAAATTATACAACATATTATTGAAGCAGCGTCACTGTCTGGGGTAAATACGGGAGGTTCATTGCCTCATGCCAAGGAAATCAAGGACTCAGACACATATGGATTGAGGTTAAGAGCAGAGGTTTAACAGGCAAAAGAAAAAGAAAAAAGAATAACTCTCTCTCCCTTGAGAGAGAGGAGTGACTGAATGGGAATTCCAGCCCACATGGGAGTGCACTAGATTTTATAGACAGGCTTGAGGAAGTGGTAGGCCCACAGATTGGTTGGACCAGGCATGATGCTTACATAGCAGGAGAGGAAGTTGGCCACTCCATCCTAATCCTCTTACTATGCAAATGGTGTCTTTGCTTGGCCATGGCCATCTTGTTTGCTCCTTACTATACACGGGGCTGGCAAAGAGAAGAGAAGATGGAGCCGCCATTTTAAACGTGCAGAGTTCCCGGGTAGCTTCTTTCCTATCGGCGCAACTGCCAGCATTCCCCCGTGCAAGCTTCTAGCATTCCTTTCTATGTCTGCAACTCGATTTTACAGGCTGCTCTTTGTTAGAAAAGAAAATTATTTCGGGGCTGCTTTTCATTAAAAGGAAAGCCTTACTGAGGGCTTCCTTGCCCTATGTGCCTAAATAATTTCTTTTTAACTTCTATATCATTATTGTTAACTATAGACCCTCCAGTGCTATAGGAGAGATTTTTTAAAGAATACAAAATTACAGCTAAATAGAAGGAATAAGTTCTAGCGTTCTATATATATTTCAAATTTCCCTTTGACTTTCTTTTCCTCACTATTGCATATAACTTCACCATTTGCCAGTGATATATTTAGCCAATATACCAGAACAAGATCATGGTGGAAATTAAGGACAATGAGTACCACTTAGAAATCTTGGAATTGAAGCTGGAAAATGTTCTTAGGGGTAGGATGACGATTTTATTTTTACATGGAATGTTTGCATTATGTCAGGTGGGAAGTTTTTTGAAAGCATACTTTTAGGACTAAAGATGAGGATAGATGTAGGGGTAAACCTTCATGAATTTCTTCTCCACTGTATGCACCCTTCCTAGGACTGTTTAACTTCTGGTTACAGTGTGTTCTCATGACCGAAGAAAGCTAGGCCTACTGGGTTCTCTCTCTTCTAGGAACTTAAATCTTAAGCAGAATAATGTAAAGACTGAAAGACAGTTAGAGCCTATTAATTGCATTTTTGTATTTTGATGGTGTTCTCATGAATTGAATCATTGTGCTTCCTGGAGTCAAGAGGTTCCAAGTTATGTGGGACCACAGCTTATACAGTTTGGAGGGTCCACTTGAAAACAAAAGAATGCAAAATAACAAAAATTACTTGGAAGTAATTGGAAGAATTACTTGGAAGAACTTGAAACTTCAGTTTCATTACTGCATAGTAAATGCACCTCCTACCCTTTTCTACGATCTATTCTTTCCTGAGAATTCCCATAGATTATCTGAACTGAACGTTCAGAAAACTTAAATTTCTACTTAAGTTAATCAGAGTCAATTTCAGTTGCCATAACCAAAACTCTTTAACTGATGAAAATAGTCACCATTTTATTGTTTTAATGAAAGTAGTGCTATAGACCGAATTGAATAACAATTACAGCTACTTGGGCCCCTTTTTCTTATTTTTTAATCCATTCATCTGGAATATATACATTATTTTCCAATGTTTCTGATTTCACTGTTGAATATTATTAAAAATGGTCGATGAATATACCCATTTATTTTATTGTAAAGCTTTTGAGACTTGCATCATTGGTATAGTTACACTGATATTTCTCCCTCTACAATTCTTTTGCAAAATTTTTGATCATGTATGCAGTTTTTATTTTTTTAATTCCACATTTTTATTCTATTATCTAAACTCTGTTCTAAGACTACACAGGTACTCCAGCTTATTTTTATAGCAAATGCCCATGTAAATATTAAGTTACTACAAACATTAATTAAATGATTGCACTGTATTAGTTTCATTATATTGCCTAGAACTTTTTCTTTTTTTCTGTGAACTCTGCAGAGAAGTAGAACATTTTTATAACAGAAATACATCATTTAAAATATATGAATAAAGTACAAAGTAAAAATACTGAGACTTTTTTAAAATTTGAAACTAAATTTTAGAAAAGGTTCAACATATAGCTTTAATATTCTGAATTGATTTTCTTACAAAGATCAGTTTTGTATTTTTGCTTATATGTTTATTATTATATCCCATACCTTGACAGAAATCTGCAATCAAAGCACTTTTGGAGATAATGTCCTACTGAGTTCAGAACACCTTTACAGTCTCCAAAATATAAGCTATAGGAATAACTTCAAATTTGCCTTGGAAAATAACATTTTCCTTAGATTATATGCAAGACAGGAGAAACACCAAGTGTATTTTGGGGGAAAATAACTAAAAATATCTAAAAGAGCTTCACACTAAAGTCAAGAACCTTTAATTTTGTAGACGGCTATTTTTGAAGTTAATATGATGGATAGAAAAGATAATAAACTTTGGCATAATATAAATCTAAGTTTAAATTGTGGGTCTAACACTTATTGCACTTCATAGCGTATTATGATGTACAATTCTTCCACATTTTATAATCCTTGAACTCAATAAACACCCAACAATGGCTGTTGGCCTGGCATGATGGAATTGTCATTGCCTATATATGCGCAAGCAACAAAAGTTTCAGGGTCAAAACTAGTAGGATAGAAGTCAATGCTTGGATAGAAAACTTGGATTCGATAGTGCAATAAACACATTTTATCCCTAGGAAAAAGTGATTGTGAGGAAGAGGTTGGGCTCTGTGGTGGCTTGATATGTTTTGCAACAGTCTTAGAGAAGCAGAAAATGTAGACCAGCTCTACATACTCACAAAGCCAGTTTTAGAGTTCAGCATAAAAAGCTTTGAATTATTTTACAGACTCCTTAAGAAATGCTGTTCCCCTAAATCTCTGGTGTTACAGAGTATTACAGAGCCAGGGAGGACCATAATGTGTGTGAAAACATGTACCTGGATTACTCTGCATCAAAAGTCGATTCAGAACAGTCCGGCTCCAAATATAAAGACATTTTAGGAATATTTTACCTAATTTGTTTCACTTCATTTTTCTTTTATATACATGAAACATAAATAAATGAACATTTATGTGGTAAATTAAGCCTAAAAGAGATCCTTCAGTAAGTATACAATTCTAAGATAGAAAAAAAGTATTATATCATGGTACAAAATTAACAGTATTGTTTTTAGTGGTATATAAGATAATAGTGCACCTTACAATAATGCACCTTAGCTTGGATACAATGCAGTACTGTTTTTACTTTGCTCAAATCTTTTCTAATGCTACTTAATTAAGCTTTTGTTTTTTTATTCATAGTATTAGGTTGGTGCAAAAGTAACTGTGGTTTTTGCCATTAGAAGTATTGCTATTTAAAGTATTTAAAGTATTACTAAAGTATTAATATTTATGTAAAAATTAGAAGTTCTATATCCTAAAAAATCCTGTTCTATAATATACCTTCAATGCATCATTATTAGTATTATTTGTCAAAATGCCCACATTTCTTATTGAGTAAATAGCTGATACCAAAACAATGAAAAAAATCAATAATGATTCATATGCTTTTTTCACTTATACAATTATATATGTATATTGCTTATTATTCTTAGGATATTTTCTTATATTTAAAACCATGTTGGACAAACTCTAAAATGATCACCAGTTATCCCGCCTCCTGATATGTGTGTCTTATATAATTTTGAGTGTGGGCAGGACCTGTGACCTTCTTAAAACCAGTAAAAGAAGCCAAATGTTATGGGATGTTAATTCCATTATTGCATTACATAAGATTGTAACTTCTGTATGGCCAGCAGACCCTCTGTATTGTGTCATTCCCTTGCTGGGTCTGACGAAATAAGCTGAAATGTGGAGAGTCTCATGTGGTGGCAAAGGACTGACTATACCCTCTGGCTCATGGCCAGAAAATATCTGAGGCCCTCAATTCAGCAGTTCACAAAGAACTGAATGTTGTCAACCACATGAACCTGCAGGCAGATCCTTCCCCAGTTGAGCCTCAAATGAGACCACAACTTTGCTGTCACCTTGATTGCAGCTTATGAAACATTGACAGGTTTCAGTCCAGGACCCTCCTAATCTATGCTCTGATTCCTGACCCAAGAAACTGTGATATAATAAGTGTTAGTTGTTTTAAGCCATTAAGTTTGTCATAATTTGTTACACAGCAATAGCTAATGAAAAGAAATGCATGAAGACATTTAAAATAATTTCTTTAAAATTGCAGTTTATATCCAATCATTTAAATTTTAGAGTCTTTTTTTAAAAAATTACAAGCTGAGGGTGGTGGCTCAAGCCTGTAATGCCAATACTTTGGGAGGCCAAGGTGAGCTGATCACTTGAGGTCAGGAGTTCAAGACTAACCTGGCAACATGGTTAAACCCTGTCTCCATAAAAAATACAAAAATTAGCCAGATGTAGTGGCAGGAACCTGTAATCCCAGTTACTCAGGAGGCTGAGGCAAGAGAATTGCATGAACCTAGGAGGTGGAGGTTGTGATGAGCTGAGATTGCACCACTGCACTCCAGTCTGGGTGACAGAGCAAGACTCCATCTCAAAAAAAAAAAAAAATTACAAGTATTAGTCCCCCTATATGGTTGAATATCTATCTCTACTTCAAGAAAAATGATAGCACTATCACAAACTACCTATAAGTAGTAACTTTTGAGGGGATAAACTATAATTTTAGTGTCAATTTTTTAATGTATTAAGGCATTATTTTTGTCTGTTCCTTAAAATAATAGCATTTTTCTTTGAAATAGTACTTATTTTCAAATATGCAATTGTTTAATTATAAGCTGAATCTTTTCTTATAAAGATGAATTTCAAGTTTTGTTTTATATCACATTTTGGTCTTCTTGGTCACTAATTTCACCCTTGTGCAATAAACATTAGACAATCAAAATTCAATGGCCAAGTGTGATTCTTGGAAATCATGTTCATTGTTGAAGACAAATATGTTATTATACAGAACAGCATCCACAAAAGGTAATAACTGGCAACATAACAACAGTATACATGAAAACATTCTTGAAAAATCAATTGCAAAATTATTCTAGAAGAATTAAGTGGCAAAAGTAGAGAAGATAATTATACATCATAAGATTATCTACATTTTCCTGTTTTTGCCTACTGGTTTAGCTAGCTAGGGATGGAAAGGATGAGGCAAGCACATATAGGACCCAACAAAGGCTAATATATTATTCTATAGTAATCTCTAGATGGCCATTTTATTTTCATCTATTAATATTTTTCCAAGAATACTTTAATTCAGTCAGACACGTGTCATAAGGACACACCTTGGAGATGCTCAGAATTATGTGGAGACTAAGGGTTAAATGGTCAAGTTATCACTTAGTGTAGACGTCAGTAAAAGTCAGTAAAATTGAGGCTCTTATTAATATTATATCATTTATACTCAATAGCTGGCAAGTGCTAAAATATTTAAATCATGTATATATCAAAGAATTATGAATCATCAAACTTTACACAGGTGAAGTAATTTTTAAAATTATGAGAATTTGCAACAGCAAACTCTACTGGTATAAAGCAGTACCTGTCACCCTTTGCCCCCCATTCATCTGTGTAAATATGAATCTATATTCCCATTGTGCAGAGAATATGAATACAAATAACCCAGGTGGTCTTTGACACATTTCAAGTTAGAAAAGAGAATATGCTGCCTTAGTAAGGAAGGGATGAAAGGAAATGATAATAGACTTTTTTAAACTGACATATCCATGCCATTCTTTCATTTTCTTCTTTAAATTGATATTTAGTGTTTCATATAGAAGAAAAAAATACATAACAGAGAAAATAGAAGAACAAAAAACCACTATCTTTTATAATATTTTTTACATTTATTACTTTTTTAAAAGCTAGATGAGGTCACAGAATGAATTATATATTTCATTTTATCCTAATATTTATGTCAAAGAATTTTTCATGTAGCCATCTTTATAACCATTAATTTAGGCATGCAAAACAACTCATCAAAAGTATATCCCATACTTTATTTATATTTTTCTTTCTTTTATTTATAAATGGTGTTACGATAATACACAAGATTTGATTTTTTTAAAAAATAAATTTATACTCTTTAATAAAAATATTACATGATTTTTTATTTTGCCTTAATAACATCCTAAGTGAGACTGAATTTGCCCCCATATATGTGTAGGGAAGGACTGTGGCTTCTCTATTGTTATCAAACTATAAATACGGGCAAGTTACTGAATCTCCCTTAGTTTCAGCCTCTTTACCAAATAGATAGAAATATGTTTGTACTTCAAGCCTTTTTTGTGACATTTAGTCAGCTCATATCCAGAACCCAACAAGAATCTAGAAGCTGATTCTTCTTTGTTTCCTTTGTTCTTCTCCATAAAGAATTGTTCCTCGTAAGAACAGACTAATCTAAGGAAAATGTTTTGTTCACTTCTATGAGATTTTTGTATCTGATAATAACATTAATCTTATGTCACACCTGTGGCAATTCTTTTTCACTGTTAAACTTTTTATGATTCTAAATATAGACTATTTAAAATATATTTGATTTTTCATCATTTTAAACAGTAGGAAATATCCTTCATTTGATGTCTTCACAGAAATTTATTTTTTTCTAATCTTTCCAAAGATATTTTAAAACTATAACTCTTTGATATTATGAAATTTAAATACATTTGTAATGTCAAGGTGACAGTTTAAATTGCTCTGTTTTCATCAAACTTGTTAAATACGTATCTCACAGAATTTACTAAATAGGAATTCTCTTCTCCAGTAATGACTTTTTTTTAATGCTATGGGCTTTCTGTTGATCCATCTCTTTCATTTTTTGCTGGTAGCAACTTGTTTTATTTTAAAAAGGCTAATCTGGCCTTACCAACATGAGAAGAGTGTTAGTTGTTTCTGTTAGAGGCTGTATATACTGTTTATTCATCTTATAGGTATCAGCAAAGGCTTACATAAAACCAATCATCCTTATTGTCATTTACCTAAACCATAGCAATAGTGGCCCATTTGTCAGTTAAAATTTTTATGTGATTAGAAAGAGCCTTCATAGGAGATTATGGTAAGAGATTGATAGGATCAATTCTATGGCTGCGTCCAGATTTTTCTTTATTAACAATGAACTGATATTTATTGAGGGGTTACTATGGGCAGCCCAAGTATTATTCTAAGTGTTCCATATGCATTATCAAACTTTAAAGTATCCCCTACTGACCCACAAGGATGTTCAAAAAATGAAAGGACATCATGGGCAAGGAATTAAAGGAAACCAAGAGAATTACGATAGTGATTACACAGACAATATGAATAAAAAGATAGAAATTACAAAACAGAACCAAGTATAAGTGTTGGAGCTAAAGAATACAATAATTGGAATGTCCTACGAGAAAACTGATGCACAAAGAGCCGAAGTCACACATCAGCTAGGAGATAGAGTCAGGATTCGAACCCACACTGGGGCTGTGGTCTACACATCCTCTCAAGCTGACTGCCCGCTGGCTGTCAGGTTCCCTCTGCTCCCATGGCCTCTACTGCCCAACCCCAAGGCTGGAAGTTCACATTGTCAAATAATCCTGGTAAAGCTCTGGGCATGGATGCAGCTGGAGGCCATTATCTTAAGTGAAGCAATGCAGAAACAGAAAACCAAATATCATACATTCTCACGTATAAGTGGGAGCTCAACATAGGTTATACGTGGATATAAATATGGAAACAACAGGCACTGGGGAGCACTAGAGGAGGGAGAGAGGGAAGGAGGCAAGGGTTGAAAAACCACCTGTTAGGTACCGTGTTCACTACAGGGGCGATGGGTTCAATTATATCCCAAACCTCAGCACCATGCAATACACCCATGTAACAAGCCTTCCCAAGTACCCCCTGATACTAAAATAAGAGTTGAAAAAGAAGAAAAAAACAGAATTGTCCTAGCAAACAATTCTAATGCCTGCTTAAGATATGGGAAAAGGTTTAAGCAGACTAAAAGTAAATAAGTGAAAGTTAGTAGACAAAAATGATATCATTTTGTGTAAAATATCCTGATGTTTCACAGCTCAGTGTTAGTAATAATAATTCAGGGCTGCAAATCTAACAGACATTACTTTTATGAGTTTAAATTAAGAACATTCTAAAAAGCCATTAGACGGCCAGGCACAGTGGCTCACGCCTGTAATCCCAGCACTTTGGGAGGCAGAGGTGAATGGATCACTTGAGGTCAGGAGTTCCAGACCAGCCTGGCCAACATGGTGAAACCCTGTCTCTACTAAAAATACAAAAATTAGCTCGGTGTGGTGACACACGTCTGTAGTCCCAGCTACTCGGCAGGCTGAGGCAGGAGAATCGCTTGAACCCAGGAGGCGGAGGTTGCAGTGAGCTGAGATCGTGCCACTGCACTGCGACACTCCTTCCTGAATGACACAGCGAGACCCAGTCAAAGAAAACAAAAAAAGCCATTAGACAGTGTATACTCTACCCACTGAAAATGCTTAGATTCATTAGCATGAATATACTCCAGTTCAACAAATCTATCATTTGGAAATTCAGAACTATGGACCAACATATATAAGCAAACAGCTGTATCTCACAGCTTTATAAATATTACTAACCTCAGTTAGGGAAATGAACGACCAAATACTTATGATTTATAAAATAAAGACATTAACATTTCTACATGTCAAATTACTATAATAATTAAATTACTATAATATATATGTATAAAAATACATCAAAATATTATAGTAATAAACTTGGGATGGTCACATTGTACCTAGTGGCTTTTTTCTTCTTTGTGCTTTTATATATTTTTAATCACTTCATAGTTGGTATTAAATAACTTAATAATTATTCAAAGTGTAATGTAAAAATGAAATAAACAGCAAAGAGCATTCCCAGTATTGTCTTAATTTGAGGGACAAAATGTGAGCCTAGAAATGTTAACACTAGATAATTATATAATTGGTCATGTTTTTATTTTTCATTTCCTAGCATGTCTTCAGGAAGCACATGTTGTTTTTATAATCAGAATAAACCTATAGAACATTGTGTTCTACATAATGACAAAAACTTGCCAAGATGTTTTTGAAAAAGAAATGTAATGTGAAAACGTGTTGATTTATTTCTGACTGGAGAGCCAAACCTTGTTTGACAACACCCAAATCTGGTACTGATTGGCTTAGGTCTCCAAGTATGAGAGCATGTTTTGTTTTTTTTTTTTTCCGTCTTGTTTACTGCTATATTTTCAACATTTAGCACACTATCTGTTTTATAAGAGCTCTTCAAGACGATTTGTTAAATAATTCCACATATTCAGTCTATGTCAATAGAATGTCCTGTCCTTACCAATCACCAGCAGTATCACATTCACATGATAATAGAGCTTCTTCCCCTTCAGGCAGAGTACAGATTGTAAAAAACATGAGGCTTTTTCATTAACTTCAAGTACCTACTTTTTAAGCCTCTCACTTGCTATTGTATAGCCTTGGGAAAACTACTTAACATTATGTGGTTATTTCTTTCGTTTGTAAAATGAGGATGTAGTATCTAATTTTTAAGTTTACTATATTAATTAGGTAAATGTTAATGTAACTAACCCACAGTTCACCTAAAAATATGATAAACCAAATTGGGTTCAACCATATTGTACACTTTCATAACCCATTGATATTTTTTTCCATGACTGTATCTTTTAAATTTCAAAGGAATTGTCTGCTTTATTCACATTTTTATCTGAAAATCTTTTTTCAACTTTTAAGTTCCGGGTTGCATGTGCAGGATGTGCAAGTTTGTTACATAGGTAAATGTGTGCCATGGTGGTTTGCTGCACTTATCAACCCATCCCCTAGGTATTAAGCCCTGGGTCCCTTAGCTATTCTTCCTGATACCCTCCCTCCCCACCCCTAATATGCCCCAGTGTGTGTTGTCTATCCCCGTGTATCCATGTGTTCTCTCGTTTGCCTTCCACTTATAAGTGAGAACATGTGGTGTTTGGTTTTCTGTTCCTGCATTACTTTGCTGAGGATAATGGCTTCCAACTTCATCCATGTTCTTGCAAAGGACATAATCTCATTCCTTTGTATGGCTGCACAGTATTCCATGGTGTATAGGTACCACATTGTTTTTTATCCAGTCTATCACTGATGGGTATTTGGGTTGATTCCATGTCTTTGCTATTGCGGTTAGTGCTGCAATGAACATATGTGTGCATGTACCTTTATAACAGAATGATTTATATCCCTCTGGGTATGTATCCAGTAATGAGATTGCTGGCCAAATGGTATTTCTGCTTCTAGATCTTTGAGGAATTGCCACACTGTCTTCCACAATGGTTGAACTAATTTACACTCCTACCAACAGTGTAAAATCGTTCCTTTTTCTCATCCTTACCAGCATCTGTTGTTTTTTAAAGGATGGAGGAAAATTACAAATTTTTAAATAACTTGCCAACTCCTTATTGTCTTTCTTCGTGTTTTGGTGAATTATACAAGGGGAGTCATCCAAATTATTTTTATACCTTCTCCATTTAATCATATTCTTCCAGGCAGAAACTGTTAACAAGATTATGAAATGCAATAGATTTTCAATATCTAAACATGTTAAAATGCTGTAATTAGGTTCCTTTAGTACATGTACGTTCCTTTGTAAAATAGAATTATAAGTAATATGCCATCTGCTTTAACCTATTTCTAATTATAGCATTGCATATGAATTTTAATAGGATCATAATTTGAATCACTATCATGAGAAAATATAGAGATATAGGTTATTGTATCTGTTTATTTTCACAACAAATCTGTAATAGTAAAGAATATTTTATGAAATGCTAAAGTATAAAGAGAAATTGTTTTTTACTGCAATGAAAAAATTGATTAAGTCATTCAAAGGGTGATAAAATTTAATTTCAAAATAGATACTCCAGAAGTTGAACAAAAATGGTTTTGATTATAATAATAGTGTACATAGATATTATACAAAAAATGAAAACCTGTATAAGCGCAGCAGGAATCATCCTCTGATTGTATGTGGCTGTTACCATTCAAAATTAGTTATAAGAAAAATCATAGTCACTTGGTGAGGGTCAATTATTGTGTCAGATACTCTACAAAGCTGTCCAATGTCCATGTTTTTTCTACTTCATTATGCCCCAGCCTTTTTTTTTTTTTTTTTTTTTTATTTATTTATTTATTTTTTTTTTTTTGAGATGGAGTCTAGCTCTTGCTGCCCAGGCTGGAGTCCAGTGGCGCAATCTCAGGTCACTGCAACCTCCACCTCACGGGTTCAAGCAATTCTCCTGCCTCAGCCTCCCGAGTAGGTGGGATTACAGGCATGCGCCACCACACCTGGCTAATTTTTGAATTCTTTTTTTTTTTAGTAGAGAATCTCACAATAATGATTTGGGTTTTTTGACATGCCAAAAAGATTAAAAAGTGCGAAGAAGAAGGAACAAAAATATCCATATAAGATGATAACAGGTAGCATTCACCACTTAATAACTTTTTATTTGGGGTAGATAATTTAATTCTTTGAGTCTTAGTTTTCTTATTTGTAACATTTAAAAAAATTCGCGTCAAAGTGTTATTGTGAAGCCTAGGTGAAAGCATGCATATAATTCTCTTAACACTAAATTCACAATAAGTAATGTATATTATTTTGAAGAACTCTGTATGAATTTTTGTTTAAGAAATGTATTAGTACTTCTATCTAAGGAGATAAAAAAGTAGAAGGCAAATAGATTTATGACATAATTAAAATACTTCGAAAAGAATTATAATTTTTTCTAGAATTAACTAGCAGGAATGGAGATGATAATGTTAAAAATGAAGAGAGTTGGGGAAGTCTTAACCTAAGACATATTAAATGTTATATTAAAAATAATATTTCTCAAAGTTGCTATTTTCTAAAGAAAGAAGAGGCATTTAAATGAAAGACACAGTAACATATGTAAAACACATCCTAAAGCAATAAGGAAGTAATTCTGTCAAGAAAATTAGCTAACAATTTATAACAGCTTCAAATGAGATTCTTATCTTATAGACTATATCAGCTAAATTATTTTTATTAATAATGTTAGTATTAATAACAATATTTTTACTTACTATGAGACAATTATTAAGCCATTTATCAGAGTAAGAAACTGAAAAATTTGCAAAGGTTGGTTAAATAACTTACCCGAAGTCAAGAACTAAAAGGAGAGCTAGAATTAAATAAATATCTTAATATAAATAGGCAAATAAATTGACAAAAGGTAAAAAAATAGTGTGGATAAGAATGTTTTAAGCATTAAGGAAAGAGATTGCTATCAAATGAAAATATTTGTAGATTTAATTCCAGAAGAATTTAAAATTTCTGACAGTGAAAATTTATAACCAAAAGCAGCCACTTCTGAAAGTATGGCAAACAAGCTATTGTGAAAAGTTGTGTACATTACTCCAAGCTGCTAATTGCACTGCTAAACTCATAAAGCTAGGAAGGAAGAAAGGGAGGAAGGTAGGAAGGGAGGAGGAGAGGCAGGGAGGGAGGGAAGAAGGAAAGCCAAAGACTAATGTGTAGGCATAGGATGCTCTGCCAACAGCAAAAAGAGTAAACACAATTCTGTCTGGGAGAAACATCCCAAAATGAGATAGATATTTTAGCGTTTCCATCTTGTAAACTTAGTAAAAAACGAAGTCAATGTGAAAATATTACCAGACTTTAACAATGAAATTTTCACAAGCCAACGCAAACATAAAGAAGTTAAAAAGAATAATGAGCAGAGTAAGCACATTAGATCTAGAAATGATTATATATTAAAAGGTAAAAACTAATGAAATGCTTAATAAAAGATGGTATCAGAGATATTAACAAGAAAAAAATCCTGTAAACCATCACGAGACAATTTTGAAAGAGAATTCTAGAACTTATAAAATTAAAACTAAAATCATTGAAAATAAAACTTAAATCCAGCTAAATAGTAACTTAAATACAACGAAAAGATGTGAACTGTAAGAAGGTAAATGGATTAATCTACTAGGCAATATATCAATCCAAAATGTATATGCAACCAATACCATAGTTTCAAAATATATAAAGCATGTATTGATAAGATTAAAAGGAGAAATAAGTAAATCTAAAAACTTACTGGGAGATTTTAACATGTATAACTCAGTAATATTTGGAAGAACCAACAAAAGAAATTAGTATAGATACAGATGCTTTGATAACAAACTTGATGTGATATGTATAGAACACTAAACCACAAAACTTCAGAATATGTATTATTCTTAAACACACGAGACATTTGCTGAAATTAACCACCGTAATAAAGCAAGCCTCAACAAATTTTAATAGATGGAATTCAGATACCATATGTTCTATGACCTCAATGGAAGTAAGTTGAAAATTAGCAACAAATAGATACCTTAGAATATTGTCCAATGTTTAGGAATTAAATTAAATTATGCACTTCTTAGGAATCCATGAGTCAAAGGAAAATAGAAAATATTTCGTACTGAATGATGACAACATACCATATCCAAATCTGTGTGATATAATTAACATTGAATTATTGAAAAATAAAACAGAAGAAGTTAAAAAAAAAAAGCAACAGACTCTAAAAAGAAGGATATGATAAATATAAGAGGAAGATTATGGAAGAAAAGGAAAAAATTAAATAAAAGGTACGCAGTCAAAAAATGATTGAGACCAATAAAAGCGATTAAAAAAAAAAACTTTGACAACATGGATAAAAAAAAAAGGAGACAGGGAGAAAGTAAAATTTACCAGTGTTAGGAAAAAAGTATTCTGACATTTAAAAGATTTTAATAGGAGAAATATCATTTGAAAATTAAATAATATGCTATATTCCTAAAATAAAAACAAAAATGCAAGAAGCAATAGATATTTTAATAAAATTTGCATTTGTTAAAACATCTAAGCCCATAAGCAAAATTTTCCATAGAAATAATCTAGGCCCAAATGGCTCACTAGTGTATTCTTCCAAATATTTAAAGAAGAAATAATGTCAATCTTAACGAACTCTTCAGCATACAGAAAGAGTGGGAATAATTCCTGACTGATCTTATAAGCTCGACCTGACTTGTTACATCAACAAAGGAATTATGAGAAAGTAAAATTATAGGCCAATCCCTCTCGTTAACATGGATGCAAACTCTGAAATAAAACACTTAGAAATGAATACATATATTGGCCATTTTGTATTTATTCCAGACTTTTATTGTACAAAATACCCAAAATCCAGTGTCATTCCACACATGAAGAGAATAAAGGAGAAAAATTATATGATAATTTCAACTGATACAGAAACACTTTTTTTTTTTGAGACGGAGGCTCGCTCTGTCGCCCAGGCTGGAGTTCAGTGGCGCGATCTTACTGCAAGCTCCACCTGCTGGGTTCACGCCATTCTCCTGCCTCAGCCTCCCGAGTAGCTGGGACTACAGGCGCCCGTCACCACGCCCGGCTAACTTTTTTTGTATTTTCAGTAGAGACGGAGTTTCACCATGTTAGCCAGAATGGTCTTGATCTCCTGACCTCATGATCCACCCGCCTCGGACCCCCAAAGTGAGAAACACTTTTAATATTACTCTACACAGATTCGTGGTTGAATTCTTTTATCAAACTAGGAATAGAGGTAACTTGGTGTGATGGAAGATATGTAGAGTAAATCTACAGTAAACATCAAGCACATGATGAAATATGAATGTTTTCTCTCTAATATGGAGATAAGACAAAGATGCCTGTTTTAAATTTTTTATTTAAGATTGTATTAAATTGAGAAAATGAACTTGGACTTTGACCTTACACTATACACAAAAATTAATTCAAAATGGTTTAAAGACCTATAGGTAACAGCTGAAACTACAAAACTCCAAGGAAAACAAACAACAACAACAACAACAACAACAAAAAAACAAAAAACTGGAGAAATTCTTCATGACATTGTATTTGGCAATTTTTTTTTTTGGATGACACCAAAAGCGCAGGCAACAAAAGCAAAAAGAGATAAATGGGACTACATCAATTTTAAAAAACTTCTGTGCAGCAAAGGAAAACACCAACAGAAGGAAAAGGCAACATACAGAGTGGGAGAAAATATTTGCAAACCACATATTTGATAAGGGGTTCATATCCCAATATAAAAGAAAAAACACCTACAACTGAACAACAACATCAAAAAACAATTTAAAAATGGGCAAATAGGCCAGGCAAGGTGGCTCACGCCTGTAATATCAGCACTTTGGGAGGCCGAGGTGGGCGGATCACGAGGTCAGGAGATCGAGACCATCCTGGCTAACATGGTGAAACCCCGTCTCTACTAAAAATACAAAAAATTAGCCAGGCGTGGTGGCGGACACCTGTAGTCCCAGCTACTTGGGAGGCTGAGGCAGGAGAATGGTGTGAACCTGGGAGGCAGAGCTTGCAGTGAGCTGAGATCACGCCACTGCACTCTGGCCTGGACGAAAGAGCGAGACCCCGTCTCAAAAAAAAGAGGACAAATAGCTTGAATAGACATTTCTCCAAAAAGACATAGAAATTACCAGAAAGCCTATGAAAATATGCTCAACATCACTAGTAACTAGGGAAATGCAAATCAAAACCACAATGTAATATCACACCCAGTAAGATGGTGATAATTAAAAAATAATAACAAGTGTTATTGAAGACGTGGAAAAATACTAACCCTTGGGCCTTTTGGTGGGCATGTAAAATGGTTCAGCCACTATAGAAAATAGTATGGAGGTTGCTCGAAAAATAAAAATAGAACTACTATATGATTGAGCACTTCCACATCTGAATATATATCCAAAGGAAACGAAAACAGGATCACAAAGTGCTATTTGCACACCCATGTTCACAGCAGCTTTATTCACAATATGCAAGAGGTAGAAGGAACCTAACTGTCCATCAACAGGTGAATGGATAAAAAAAATGTGACGTATGTAAATACAATGGAATAATATTCAATCTTAAAGAAGAAGGGAATCCTGCTGTATGCAACAACATAGTCGAACCTTAAGGACATTATGCTAAATGAAATAAACCAGTTTCTGAAAGACAAATACTACATGATTCTACTTATAGGAGGTCTCTAAAATAGTGAACTTCATGGAAACAGAAAACAGAATAGTGACTGCCAGTGACTAGGAGAGGGCAAAAGAGAAATTGTTCAATGAGTATAAAACTTCAGCTGTAAAAAATGAACGATTTCTAAAGATCTGTTGCATAACAACGTGCATATGGTTAACACTGAAGCAGCATTTTTCATCTGGGGTAATACCTGAGGTTTGTTGCCTCATGCCAAGGAAATCAAGAACGTGGACACACAAGGAGTGAGTTCAAGAGCCAAGGTTTAATAGGTGAGAGAAGGAGAAAAGGTCTCTCTCCTGTGGAGAGAGGGGCTCCCAAGTGGGTTTTCCGGTTTCTTAGTGGAACGCATGGGGTTTTATAGATGAGAAGAAACTGGTGGCCCCACCCTAATCTTTTCTTATGAAGATGGGTTCTCTGTCTGGCCACCTCCATGTTGTCTGTTCTTTTACCATACACGTGGTTGACAAAGAAAAGGGAAAAGGGAGCCTCAATGTTGAACATGCCTGGCCCCCAGGTAGCCTTATCCTATTGGCACAGCTGCCAGCATTCACCCGTGCAAGCATCCAGCTTGCCTTACCTACTACGTCTGCAGTTCGATTTTACAGGCTGCTCTTTGTTAGAGAAGGAATGATATGGGGGCTGCCTTTTTGTAAAAAGGGAAGCCTTACTGAGGACTCTCTTACCCTCACTAACTGCCTAAATAATTTCTTTTTAAGCTCCTTATCAACACTGCTGTACTCTTAAAAATGGTAAAGATGGTAAATCCTGTTTTTTATCACAATAAAAAAATTAAGAAAAAAGATTGTACTAAAGGCTCTAGACAGTGTAATGAGGCCAGAAAAATAAAAGATTTAATAATTGGAAAGAAAAAAAGACTATCATTATTTGCAGATGCATGATTGTATAATATAAATATACCAAAGGTCGAGAAACTATGGTAAGAATATTTAATCAATTCATACTTTTATTATTAGATATAGTCAATTTTAGCAAAAAGCATCTATTTGCCACCTAGAAATAATCCCACATAAAGTTGGACAAGAACTTTATATCAACAAATGATAAAATTTTGTATATTAAAGCAGACTATAATAAATGGAGAGATACTCTATGTGTAAAGACAGGACAATTAGTTCAACCCAAACTGGCTTATGAATTTAATACAATTCCAATGGAAACTACATTTCTTTAGTTAACTGATATTATGATTTGAAATTTTATTTGAAAATCTCGTGGGCAGTGACAGCTAAAGCACTCACCAAGAAATATTATCAAGTTTTATTACAAAGCTAGAGTAATTTGTATAGAACCCCAAAACAGAACCAACCTATACAGAAACTTGTTACATATAAATACTGTGTATTAGAGAGAAAGACAGGACTTAGTAATTAGTGCTGAGACAATGTGTTATCCATATGGGGCAAACAATAGTAATAGAACTCTTATCTCACAGCATGCTTTAGAACAGGAGAGAAAGAAAGAAATGTGTAAAACTTAACCATTGTTTATGGCCTAATATACAGAATGATGTCCTAAACAAAATACCAAAAAGTAATTATATTAAGAACTCTTGGGGGTAGGGAGGAAATGGGGATATGTAGTTCCAAGGCTGCTAAGTTGCAATTAGTAGAATGAATAAGTTTAGAAATTTAATGTACAGCACGAGAATAATAGCTAATAATATTGTTTTGTATACTGGAAGTGTGCTGAGAGAGTAGATTTTAGGTGACCTCACACACACACACAAACACACACACACACACATGCACTCCAAGGGATAACTGTAAGATGATAGATATGTTAATTTGCCTGAATATAGGAACTATTTCATTATGTATATTAAAAATTATCTTGTATAACTTAAATATAAACTATAAAATATTTCTTAAAATCTCTTAAAATTTCATTATCACTAAATTTAATAAGAAATTTGTTCATTAAGGGGAACCTTTTAAAAACATAAAAAACAAACCACAAATTGGGAAAAGATACTTGAAAATGATAAATCAACAGAAAATTAATAACATGAATTTATAAAGTTCTTCTTCACATTGACAAATAGAAGACCACCCAATAGAAAGATAGGGCAAGGGATGTGAATAGGCAGTTCCACAAAAGAAACCCAAGTGGTCAGTAAGCACATGGTAATATATTCAATCCATCACGAATGAGAAAAGTACAAGTTAAAAGCAATCAAAATGAGATATAATTTTACAGTGACCATCATAGCAAAAACGTAAAAACAAAGTTGGACAAAAACAAATATTAGTGAGAATGGGAAGCCCAATAGGAATTCTTATATACAGTTTGTGGTCATGTAAATTTATATGGCAATTGCTGTATGCAGTTGGGTGAATTTGTATTTGTCAGTTTAGCTAGACCAAGTTATGTTTCCCAGCACTGCTGTCTTGCTTAGTTCTAAGTTAATGCAAGCCACAAGAGATATTCTGTGCAAGAGCTGGCAGGTGAAAGTGAAACAGCAGCTATGTACCTATGCTTGAAACAAGAATTGAGAACACCACGTATGAATTCAGCTTACACGTATTGTCAGTTGCTGCTGGCTCACTGGGGCTCTGTGGGGCACCATTTGGCCCACAGCACTTACACATCCGGTGGCTTCTGCAGGATCCTAGTTGGGACAGCATCTCTGCCCCAGGGATATTTCATTCTTTCTGGTGGCATCTATTTTTTTCTAGGAGGAAGCACCTGGTATTACTAAGAATTATGCTTCCTGTCAATGATACCGACCTGACTTCAGCAGAAAGAAAGCGCACTGACATTATATAACCATACGTTGTAAAAGAGAGGGGAATTTAATTCTGTGATGAAGGATATCATGTTCTCCTAGAAGGTATTCTTATGGTCAAAATTGAAGTCTCAGAGGCAGAGGGAGAAATATGAAGGTTTCAATTTGCCATCATGGATTCCAGCTTATCCATCCTCTGTTCTACTTAGTATCATCTTGCCTTCCTGACTACCTGCTCTACTGATGTTAGGCTCCAACCCCAAGCACAAAACAGCTTTATACAGACTTTAACCAGCTGCTGCAAATATATAAGGTCAAATTCTTATCATAAGTTTCTTATCACATATATAAGTAGGATTCTGTTTCTTCGATTTAATCTCAACTGTTTCAACTAATTATGACATAGACATAATAAGACAAATTGCAGCAAGTAATGGCTTGACATTTTATTAACCATGAAAAAATACTAACATTTCATTTATTTAAAGACAAAAACAACACATAAAATTCACCTCTCTTAAAACTTATGGTCTGTGTACTTTCTTTCTCCTGAACTCAGGTCAGTATCACTGACAGGAAGTATAACTCCTAATAATACCAGGTGCTTCCTCCCAGAAAAAAGTAGACGCCACGAAAAATGATGAAATATCCCTGGGGCAGATTTAGGTGTCACCTGACACACATAGAGCATTTGTGCAGAGACTAAAAGATTGATCTGAGAAACCACTTCCTGGGATGAAATGAAAGCCAGGCAGAGAATCCCATACCAAAATATAATCTAAAGGGGTTAAACTGAGAAAAAGAACACCGGAGAGACAAAGGGATTTAAACTGGAGGAACAAGAAAAGAAAAAGTGAGTATATATTTGAAGGTGAGAGGTAGAGCCTAGAGGAATCCACTGAGGCAAAGGAAGCCAGCTCTAGCTAGTTGTTTTTCTAATGGTCCCTGGTGACTAAAAAGCAAGTCACAACCATGATTTTACTATTTTTTTATATTTTTTTCACAAAGCATCTTTAAAGACACTGCAGAAATCTGGGGGAAACTTCAACAACATGTTGATCCAAAGAAAGAACTATAAACGTACTACCTGTCAATTGCAACACTAAAATATAGATCAGTTAAACTAGTCATAATGACATGTAAACCTCATATATCTGGACTTCAGTATTTTGATCAATATCTTGAATGCCCTAATATTCTGGCTATAGATTGACATCTGGCAATAAATGATTAACTTGTAATGTATGAAAATACTGTTTAGCTTTGATAAAATGAGTAGTAGTAATTTGAATGTATGATTTCAATGGATTTTAAAATATTTCTAAAGAAAGAAAAATAATGACTCCAACTCTTTAGCAAAAATATCATGAGACATATAACCAAAACAAAAAATGTCTTGACTCTGAATACAAATTTTTTTTTTTCAATTTTCAGCTATTTCTTTCGAATTTGTGTCTCCATATTCACTGTGCTTTCTGTTTTGGTACAAAAATATTTTCTTAAAATTGGATGTAATAATCATCAAAATTTTGCATTGTATTTTAAATTTAATGTAGAAGTTACTTGACTTAATTCTGTGGCAACTTTTTGTGAAGTGGGATATCTTTATTTATGTTCCTAATTTTAGCAAATTTTTGTCATTACAAGCAACCTCAATAAGTATTATATACAAAAGTATGTAAAGTTTCAATAATATGCATTCTAAAACATATCATTTCTAATGATAAAATTTTATATTCTCCGATTTATAATTTCACAGTCACTACTAAAAAAAGTTTGAATATTAGAAAAAACTACATTGCTCATTTTGGTGAATGAACTTAGCCAGAAACTCAATTTGCAAATAATGAAACCTAAAATAAGTGTAAATTTTGTTAAATATCATGGGGAAAGAATTTGAGGTAACTGGGAAGTAAATGTCTACTAATCTTATTTTTGGGTCTAAACAATGGTAACCTAGAGGTTTGCATTCTCAAAGGCATTTATGTCCAATAGATTTACATAATCCCAAAGGTTCTCTAAATAAAAATTTGTGGGTTCTGGCTCTACTATAACATTAATCAAGATCAAATTAAGGATTTGTGGCTTATAATAAAGTAGTTCCAGTGTCTATCACCTATTTTTCTAAATAGCTCATCAACTGGCTTTTACACTAGATTAAATTCCTTCCCTGTAGAAGAAAACAGCTCAAGTCTTAACTCCTACAATTTATATGACAAATAAAAATAAATACAAGTGTTCTTGTTAATGGTCTTATAAGAAAAAGCCAGAATATCTGGAACAGGAGACAAAACAACTCCAGGTTCAAGTCTACTCATCTTTGGATTCCAGCATCTTAGACTTCCCAAGAATAATGGCTCTCATATTACCCTCTTACCTTCTGAACTGCAATCTTTCTTGAATTATGAGCCTAACTGTGCATGGCAGAAATGTTTCTTTAACAATCCTAACTTTATCACACTGAAACACTATGAGACAGTGCAATAAACCCATCTTCATAGCTTTAAATATTACTATAATTTAAGAAGTACAAATGTTATGGAATTTCATAGATATTGGAAATGAATCATCTGTTTAAACCCTATCACTTTTTATTTGAGGAAATTAAAGATCTTCAAAACATAAATACTGAGCCCAAAGTCATAAGCCTAAAGAGAAAATTTAAACTAGAACATAGATACGTGATTTGTAGCTAATATTATCATCCAGTTGGACATAGGAGCATAGGAATTTAGAGCAGAAAGACAGTCTAATTCTATTCCTTTATTTTATAGACAAGCAAACTGGGCTATAATGATTTCAAATTTGCTTAACGGAGTGAAATTATCCATAGGGTTTGTGAAATCAAATGCTGAAAGCCCAAAAAATGCTTCCTTCTGTTTTGATATATAAGCAGAAAGCACTGCCTTAATCTATATTCTTTCAGAATCTTTTTTTCTGGCAGTAGTTATGACTTTTCTGTACTTTGAGGCCCAAATAGCTTTGTTTCAAAACAAAGTGCATTTTCAAAAGCAATTTTCTAATATCAAAATAATAATACAATCAGCCAAAACACTCACTAAATCAGGCACTCTACCAGGTTCTCTTCTAGGTACAGGACAAGACAAACAACTAAAGCAGTTCCATTCTAGAAAGACAGACAGACAAGCTGAGACCTAGCTACCAAGCAGGCAAGTAGATAAATAAATATAAGATTATTTTAAGTATTAATAAATGCGATGGCCAAAATTCAAAACTCAACATTGAGTGAGACTATGTCCTAATCAGAATGATTCAATAACTAAAAAAAATAGTTTATTCCTAGCAAGTGTCTTGTAAAGAGGGAGTTTCAGGAAGAGAAATTTCTGTGCCAATTCATACAGACTACTAAAAATCGCTAGAGGAGCTATATTGCTTTGGTTTATTTCTTAAAGTACCAAAGTGTTTTCAACAGCGTGGGAAACAATGAAGTAAGAGTGAATAAAACACTTTAATTTGAAGCAAAACATTCTCTTTCTCTCTCTCTCTCTCTCCGTCTCCCTCTCTCTCTCTCACACACACACACACACACACATACACACACAACTCACAAACAAGCACAGAAAACCAAATATTTTAGATCATTGTGACTGCTATAATAAAATACCATAAACTGGGTGGCTTGTAAACCACAGAAAATTATTTCTTAACTGCTCTGAGGCTGGGAAGTCCAAGATCAAAGAGCCACAAATTCAGTTTCTGGCGAGATTCACTTTCTGATTCAGTGAGGGCTCCTTCTTTCTGTGTCCTCACATGGCTAAGGTTTGGGGGGTGGAGTTAGCACTCTGGGGTCTTTTTTAGAAAGGCTCAATTCCTAATTCCCTCCCAAAGATCCACCTCATAATACCATCACCTTGAGCGTTAGGATTTTGACACATGAATTTGGAGGGTGGCACAAGCACAACTGGATCATAGTAGCAAATGTTAAGAAAGTGAGGAGGGTGAGGAACCTCATCCCACAAGAAATGCTACAAGAAACTCTGAGTTTCATTAAATCAGTGACTAATAAGAATATCTAACGATCTAATAATTGGTCTTATTTCTTCACCAGATTCTAGGGAAGACATCTAGGATATCGCACCATTTTCCTGTTTCCTAATTTCTAAGGCATATTTTCATTTTTTTTTTACTTAAATCTACAAATTATTCAAATCTAAACATTTTTATTAAAAGTAACATAGGTCTACTTTAGAAATTTTAAAAAAATATGAAGATGTATAGGAAATGAAATATTTAAAAAGCATGACTATCTTGTCTAATTACTAGAGCTGTCTCCTAATTGATTTTCTTACTTGTCATTGTTGCCTTCTCCTCCAGCTTAGGATCCACTGCACAGTGATGCTGACCACTCTAAAATGCAGAAATGATGATGGTACTCCTTCACTTCAAATATTTACATGACCCAACTCCTTATTCCCACTGTGTTCAAGGAATCCAGATTTGCAGTAGTTTAGAAGGCCATGCATGTTCCTACCCCTGCTCAACTCTCCCACTTCATTTGTTTTGACTCATTCTGGGCCCTCTGAGGCTTTATGCCACCCATTTCTCCAAGGAAACATTTTCTTTAATTGCAAGACTCATGAGCATTCTGTGTCCTATACCTAAAGTACATAGAGGCAGGCACCACCCTTTTCACTAAACAAATCAGACACCCTTCCATGACCAAATGAGACACAGCTTCAGCCAATATGAGTTTGATGTTTGTCTTATATTCCTTTGAAAGACTCTGTTGGTTTTCTCCACTTCATTGCTGTATATTATGATTATTTGTAAGTACTTTCTACATGACAGTCATTGCTCTAGAGGGAAAAGAAGTAAGCAAAACACACAAAACAGCCACTCAGTAGCATTCTACATTCTAATAAGGAGAAGCAGACAATAAATAATACAATTTATAGGTATCACATGAACAGATGTTAAAAAGTCCAATAAAGACTGGTTAGGGGAAAAAGATTTCTAGGGAATTCTCGTTTATATCAAGTGATCAAAGAGCAACCCAATGAGATAGGACATCAGAACAGAGATTGGAAAAAGTAAAGGAGCAAACCATGTGAATTTCTAGAAGGAATATATTCCAGGCTGAGGGAAAACAGAGTGAAAAGACTGCGAGGTTTCCACAATCCCTGTGTTTTCAAAGGTCAACAAGAATGCCAGTGTTGGAGTTGAGAGAAAAAGGAGAACATTTGAAAATGAGGCTTTCCATCTGGGATTCTCAAATGCTATTTTAAATCCAATATTTCTTTGATATAAGGGGGTAACCTGGACATTCTAGGATATTTAGCAACATCCGTGGACTCCATTCACTGGAAGGTAGCAACATCCACGGACTCCATTCACTGGATGGTAGCAACATCCACAGCCCCCCAACTCCCTACCCCCATTTCCACCCAGTAATGATCATCAAAAATTATCACATTTTCCCTGGGGGAGCAAAATCAGCCAGCAATTGAAAACTGCTGTTCTAGAGGTAGTAAAAACAAGATTGTGCGAAGTGT